>NC_136692.1:23014910-23224910 GCF_947650265.1 Symphodus melops | reverse complement strand
AAAAACAAAAAATGAAACTAAAATATCTAACGAACAGCACGAGGCTGTCTGTATTTAAAGAATAAAACATGCGAAACAACGATTATGCGAAACAACGTGCGTTGCTCTGAACGAAATGTGTCGTACAAACCACCTGGCTGAATTAAGTTGCGCAAAGTTTTAGTGTATGTTTGATAAGATCCAACCATGCACTGTATGGGAAGATCAGTGTGATTGTGAAGTTGTGTGAGTGATAAGCCCATTGAACGTTTAAGCACATCTGTCCCAGTGAGTCACTGAAAACATGAGAAAACAAAACGGGGAAAAATAAACATTTATATCTGATTTTTTCTTTTTCTGACAGGCTCTGCTGAATTAAGAGCAGACAAATGGGGAATATGTGATTTAAAGATGTTCAACTTTAGCAGTTTCTCACACATGAGATGTCTTCTATTAAAAGAAATTAAGCACAGAATGTTTTATGATGGCGTTGAGTATGTTAGACTAAAAGGTAAAAATGAAAGTAGGGAAGAAAAGATAGACTGATTATTTTGTTTTTTCAAAATTAGTAGAGATTGAAAGGAAAGAGAAATGAGGTTTTAAGTAAGAAATGAAGGCCAAGTAGAAATGTAGGGTTAGATTTTAAGATGTGACTTCCTCCTCTGTCTCCACACCCACAACTCTGCAGCAACACCTCCTCCACAGGAGGTCAAGCACACCAGACGAACTCTTAGAAAGAAGGGGGGCCGACCAACATACCCGGATTTAAAAGCCTTCTTTCTGTCTCCATAAGCAAGTAACTCTGTTTCTCCAAGAAAGAATTTTTACACAGGCCATGTCAACCAAACAACATGAAGGAGGTTGCAGAGGAAACGCCTGAAAAAGACTGGAGATTGATGGGCCATAGAGTCCTGGACAGAGATTGCCACCAAAAAGCAAAAGGAGAAGAAGACGGGGTCCATATCGAACTGAAAGTGCAACAGCACTGACTCCAAGAACAATGCTACAAGAGGGAAGGAGATGGGAATCCTGAGTTTAATACAAGATCCAGAAGAATCCTGGTCACATGTACCACCTGAAGGTGTCTGTTGTAGGATTCCTCTTGACACAGCCAGAGGAGACAGTGGAGGAAGGTCCAAGTAGTGAGCAGCACATACAGAGACACACACACTCACACACCCACACACACACACACACACACACACACAGAAACACTGATTCGACTGAAAAAGAATAAACATAGCAACTAACACTGTAATGGTAATTAAAATTTTAAACAATCTTGAATTTTAGAAATATAATAGCATATTATATTGTTTTCCAGTCAAAATTTAATTTTAGACGAGATAAAAAGATATCCATTTAGTCCTGAGACTGTTTTGAAATCATTGTTTTATAAATTAAGGTGCTATTGTTGAACTTTTCTAAATCTCACCATACCTCCCCCATTGTGTCTGAAGAACAAAACCAAATTGGGGTTGGAATTCATTAAAATACTTAAGGGATGTAAATAGGGGTGGTCAGCATCCAGCAGATGTCTGTAACACCTATGTTAATCAGCTTGGTTTTTTTTTAGTTGTTTTAACAAATGCAAATTCTAGCATTTCTTTTCATCTTGACTCACAGTTCTGGGTTGCTTTCACAATCAATGGTGCATTTTATTATTGGATGAAGATACTATAGGGTGTTTTTTCTCCAATTTCCACTCTGGATTGAAATAGAGCTGAGAAATTAGTTTTTTATCAACCATTGTGTATTAATACACTTGTTCAGTATGTTGACAGTGTCT
The DNA here is from genome assembly GCF_947650265.1 of Symphodus melops. Lineage (NCBI taxonomy): Eukaryota > Metazoa > Chordata > Actinopteri > Labriformes > Labridae > Symphodus > Symphodus melops. The sequence goes on along the minus strand of NC_136692.1, from coordinate 23,223,142 downwards.
GTGTATATGTTTCCCTGCAGAGGCATTGTCAAGCTGAGACAGTGTTTGTTGTTTGTCCATTTTTGTTTTCTGGCAGAAAACGGTCTTAAATTTTTTGCAGAACAAGTTTGCAAACTATTTTAGTTTTTAAAAAATGCATTATTTTACTCCGGAGTTTCATAAATTTGGTCCTGATTTACGTCCACAATCTTGGATGTTAAAAAAACTGAAAAAACAAACAAACGGTTGCCTAATTGGTTTCAACAGGCTATTGTTGTCCATGGATTTTATAAAATGGTGGAGATCTCCCTACCCCCACACATGGGGGTAAATATTTGGCCATGACTGACTTTTTTGACTTGAACTCCTGACACAGATAAAGCTTCAACTGAGTTGACACAAGCTTTATCGAGTTCCCTCTGTCTATGACTACCAGACACTACCAACCTTTTTAAATCATGTGATTTTAAAATGAAGAACAGTCTTAACCTTGCTCCTTACAGATCAAAATGGAGAACCACACCCCTGTCTGTGTCAAAACCAAGAGATGCACTCTTTGACACTCCTTTCATTAACTTTGATTTTGTTTTCTTTATAGATGTTTCTGCTATGAGATCCAACAGATGGAGTCCCCTTGTGTCTCATCTATGTACTAACACTGCTAACCTGTCTGCTCAGGCAGCTGTACTATTGTCTTCATTCTAGGAACTGGGAAGGATTTCACAGTACATACTGACTTTAAATATGCAGTTCATCAGTATGTAAATGTCAGCTCATACAGGTGCTAATGACCCAGAGTCACTGGGATTTGAAGCTCCTGGGACTGCTGCTCTTTCACCTGTCTCCCCCACTCTACAAATGTTTTATCTGTCCAAAATGATGTTTTTACCCCTCAAAGATATCTCTGTGCGTCAAAAGTTTGACACATGGTCTTGACCATGTGTCCACAATCTTGGATGTTAAAAAAACTGAAAAAACAAACAAACGGTTGCCTAATTGGAGCACAATCTCTGACACATGGTCTTGACCATGTGTCAAAGGGGTGGATAACCATGTTTTCTAAGTTGTCTTCCCTAAGGTGAAAGCGGCCCTTCTGGGGACTACATTGGTGAGACTCCACAACATCCAGCCTGGAGATGGAAAGGACCTGAGAAGGAAGTGTGGACGTTTTAACCACGGTGGACAGGACCAGACCTGGAGCTGCTGACAACAACAACTGCCGTCCGGATAACTGAGAGGGACACCTGGAGATGATGACAACATCCACTGATGATCGGATAGCTGAGAGGGATACCGAGATCCATACATCACTGCAAACCTTTTCCGAGCCATGGCATCGAAGGAAGAACAGCGATCTAACCTACGGAGTGCTGAGAGAGGACGCCGTGGGACGATTACATCACGAACTGATTCACTACACTGATACTTAGACACCCCATCTCTTACAGAAGGGTAAACATGGACTGTGTACAACAACATAAGAAGACACAAGATCCAACACAGGATCGGAACATCCAACAAGAACATGATCTAAAAACTTGCCACAGAGAACTGTTTTCAACTACATAAGTTGCCTATTTTTGTTCTTCTCTCATTTGTTGTTTTATTGTTTTGTTTTGTTTTTGTTTGATTTTTACTTTTTATTTGTTTTCATTCATTTTCACTGTAACGAACAGTCTGTTTATAATGACCTTGTATGGTAAATTCTATAAATGTTGTGTTGACACTTTGTGTCAAAAGGGAGGAATGTGAGAAATTACATAGACGTCCTGGAGCCACTAAATCGTCTGAAAGCACAAATGGTGTCAGAGAGCCACAGGAGGGCATCCTCTTCGCAGACAGCACCATACGAATGTAAATGTTATTTCATTATCACAGAGTCACTGTCTCCAGACAGACAGAATACACTAAACTTCAAACAACCATTGTAATGTAAGATCACCATTTGTTTTGATGAATGTATGACTATATTAAGGCCCGTAACAAACTACTTCCTGTTTGTGACGAACAACGCGTCCGTATGACCACGCCCTTTGAGGAAATAACGTGCAGAGCACAACGAGAAATCTTCAACATGTCGAGAACACACTGACATTCTCATTGTGTCAATCGGATAATTGCTTTTGGAGGAGTTCGTTCAAATAGCTAACCTGTGAAACGCAAATTTTCGCCATTGAAAAAAAATATGGCGGACTTCCTGTTTGGTTTTGACTATGGGTGTAAGAGGATTTTATGTGAGATCTCGCATGCCTAATGTGCCTAAAAATTTTCATGCACGTACAATGAAAAAACCTCAATGGGGAGGCCCTTTTGAAAATTTGAAGGGGGCGCCACTGAGTCATCTTGCAAAAAATTTTTACGACATGACAAGAATATCAAATTTTTTGCCAGACCCCATGATGTTGGAGATTTTGATGAGTTTTCATTCACGTTCAAGCCGTCAAAAATGGCTCCAAAGAGGCGGAACAAAAAAAATTAAAACCGCAAGCGGTGATGAAGGGACCGAAGCACCCCGCGCATGTCGCCGCGTGTCGCAACCGCGAGAGTGCGACCACGGGAGTGCAGCCGCGACACGAGGCCAAGCAGCAGGCCTTACAGTCCTCGAAGGTTAAAAAATTAGAGAGCGCCGACACATCAAAGTTTGATGGTACGCCGTGGCCACGCCCTTTGACGAAATAACGTGCGGAGCACAACGAGAGATCTTCAACATGTCTACAACACACAGACATTGACGTTGTGTCAATCAGATAAATGCTTTTATAGGAGTTCGTTCAAATAGCTAACCTGTGAACCGCGAATTTCAGCCATTAAAAAAAAAATATGGCGGACTTCCTGTTGGGTTTTGACCATGGGTGTAAGAGGATTTTATGTACGTCCTGACATGGCCAATAAGCATAAAAAATCTCATGCCTGTAGGACAAAGAAACCTCTATGGGGAGGCCATTTCTAAGATTTCATGGGGGCGCCACTGAGTCATTTAGCTACGACCACTTATTATAACAACATGACAAGTTTAATTGTTCTACTGGGATCATGTGTGTTATGTTTGATGACTCTACGCCTATATTAACTACTTTAACAAACTGTTTCCTGTTTGTGACAAACAACGCGTACGTATGACCACGCCCTTTAACGAAATAACGTGCAGAGCACAACGAGAGATCTTCAACATGTCAAGATCACACAGACACTGACTTTTTGTCAATCGGATAAACGCTTTTTTAGGAGTTCGTTCAAATAGGTAACCTTTAAAAGGCGAATTTTCAACATAAAAAAAAAATAGGGCGGACTTCCTTTTTAGTTTTGACTATGTGTGCAAGAGGATTTATTGTAGTTCCTGACACTATTAACATGCAAAAAAATTGTCATGCATGTCAGAGAAAAAAACCTCTATGGGGAGGCCGTTCAGAAAGGAAAAATAGGGGTGCGCCGAGACATCAATGTTTGATGGTACGCCATGGCCACGCCCTTAAATGAAATAACGTGTGGAGCACAACGAGAGATCTTCAACATGTCTAGAATACACTGACACTGAGTTCACGATGATCGGACGCTCCTGACATGCTTAATGAGAATAAAAAAAATCATGCATGTAGGACAAAGAAACCTCAATGGGGAGGCCCTTTTGAAAATTTGAAGGGGGCGCCACTGAGTCATCTTGCCAAAAATTTTTACGAAATGACAAGAATATCAAATTTTTCGCCAGACCCCATGATGTTGGAGATTTTGATGAGTTTTCATTCACGTTCAAGCCGTCAAAAATGGCTCCAAAGAGGCGGAACAAAAAAAATTAAAACCGCAAGCGGTGATGAAGGGACCGAAGCACCCCGCGCATGTCGGCGCGTGACGCGACCGCGAGAGTGCGACGGCGGGAGTGCAGCCGCGACACGTTGCCAAGCAGCAGGCCTTACAGTCATCGACGGTTAAGAAATTGGAGTGTGCCGAGACATCAAAGTTTGATGGTGCGCCGTGGCCACGCCCTTTGATGAAATAACGTGCAGAGCACAACGAGAGATCGTCAACATGTCCAGAACACACTGACACTGAGTTCACGATGATCGGATAAACGCTGTTGTAGGAGTTCGTTCAGATAGCTAACCTGTAAACCGCGAATTTCAGCCATTAAAAAAAAAATATGGCGGACTTGCTGTTGGGTTTTGACTATAGGTGTAAGAGGATTTTATGTAGCTTCTTACATGCCCAATGAGCATAAAAAATCCCATGCATGTAGGACAAAGACACCTCTATGGGGAGGCCATTTTTAAGATTTCTTGGGGGCGCCACTGAGTCATTTAGCCACGCCCACTTATCATAACAACATGACAAGTTTAATTTTTCTACAGGGATCATGTGTTTGATGTTTGGTGACTCTACACCTATATTAAGACCCATAACAAACTACTTCCTGTTTGTGACGAACAACGCGTCCGTATGACCACGACCTTTGAGGAAATAACGTGCAGAGCACAACGAGAGATCTTCAACATGTCTAGAAAACACAGACCTTGACGTTGTGTCAATCGGATATAGGCTTTTGTAGGAGTTCGTTCAAATAGGTAACCTGTGAAACGCGAATTTTCGCCATTAAAAAAAAATATGGCGGACTCCCGGTTTAGTTTTGACAATGTGTGCGAGAGGATTTATTGTAGTTCCTGACATTATTAACATACAAAAAAATTGTGATGCATGTCAGACAAGAAAACCTCTATGTGGAAGTCTTTCAGAAAGGTAAAATAGGGGTGAGCCGAGACATCAATGTTTGATGGTACGCCATGGCCACGCCCTTAAACGAAATAACGTGTGGAGCACAACGAGAGATCTTCAACATGTCTAGAATACACTGACACTGAGTTTACGATGATCGGATAAACGCTGTTGTAGGAGTTCGTTCAAATAGCTAACCTGTGAAACGTGAATTTCGGCCATTTTTGTTGCATTCAAAAAAATATGGCGGACTTCCTGTTTGGTTATGACGATAGGTGTAAGAGGATTTTATGTAGCTCCTGACATGCCCAATGAGCATAAAAAAATCTGTGTATGTAGGACAAAAAAACCTAAATGGGGAGGTCTTTTTGAAAATTTCAAGGGGGCGCCACTGAGTCATTTAGCCACGCCCAGTTTTTATGCCAGCATGTCTAGCTTTATTTTTCCACTGGGATCATGTGTCTGATGGTTGGTGAGTGTATGACTATATTAAGGCCCATAACAAACTACTTCCTGTTTGTGACGAACAACGCGTCCGTATGACCACACCCTTTGAGGAAATAACGTGCAGAGCACAACGAGAGATCTTCAACATGTCGAGAACACACTGACATTCTCATTGTGTCAATTGGATAATTGCTTTTGGAGGAGTTCGTTCAAATAGCTAACCTGTGAAACGCGAATTTTCGCCATTGAAAAAAAATATGGCGGACTTCCTGTTTAGTATTGACTATGGGTGTAAGAGGATTTTTTGTAGGTCCTGACATTATGAACGTACCAAAAAATTGTCATGCATGTAAAAGAAAAAATCCTCTATGGGGAGGCCTTTCAGAAAGGCAAAATAGGGGTGAGCCGAGACATCAATGTTTGATGGTACGCCATCGCCACGCCCTTAAACGAAATAACGTGCAGAGCACAACGAGAGATCTTCAACATGTCTAGAATACACTGACACTGAGTTTACGATGATCAGATAAACGCTGTTGGAGGAGTTCGTTCAAATAGCTAACCTGTGAAAGAGGAGTTTCGGCCATTTTTGGTGCATTCAACAAAATATGGCGGACTTCCTGTTTGGTTATGACGATGGGTGTGAGAGGATTTTATGTAGCTCCTGACATTATGAACGTACTAAAAAATTGTCATGCATGTAAAAGAAAAAAACCTCTATGGGGAGGCCTTTCAGAAAGGTAAAATATGGGTGTGCCGAGACATCAATGTTTGATGGTACGCCATGGCCACGCCCTTAAACGAAATAACGTGCGGAGCACAACGAGAGATCTTCAACATGTCTAGAATGCACTGAAACTAAGCTTGCGATGATCGGATAAACGCTGTTGGAGGAGTTCGTTCAAATAGCTAACCTGTGAAAGAGGAATTTCGGCCATTTTTGTTGCATTCAAAAAAATATGGCGGACTTCCTGTTTGGTTATGACTATAGGTGTAAGAGGATTTTATGTAGGTCCTCACATGCCCAATGAGCATAAAAAAATTCGTGTATGTAGGACAAAAAAACCTCAATGGGGAGGCCTTTTTGAAAATTTCAAGGGGGCGCCACTGAGTAAATTAGCCACGCCCACTTTTTATGCCAACATGTCTAGTTTTATCTTTCCACTGGGATCATGTGTATGATGTTTGATGAATGTATGACTATATTAAGGCCCGTAACAAACTACTTCCTGTTTGTGACGAACAACGCGTCCGTATGACCACGCCCTTTGAGGAAATAACGTGCAGAGCACAACGAGAGATCTTCAACATGTCGAGAACACACTGACATTCTCATTGTATCAATGGGATAAACGCTTTTGGAGGAGTTCGTTCAAATAGCTAACCTGTGAAACGCGAATTTTCGCCATTGAAAAAAAATATGGCGGACTTCCTGTTTGGTTTTGACTATGGGTGTAAGAGGATTTTATGTGAGATCTTGCATGCTTAATGTGCCTAAAAATTGTTGTGCACGTACGATGAAAAAACCTCAATGGGGAGGCCCTTTTGAAAATTTGAAGGGGGCGCCACTGAGTCATTTTGTGAATTTTTTTTACGAAATGACGAGAATATCAAATTTTTCGCCAGACCCGATGAAGTTGGAGATTTTGATGAGTTTTCATTCACGTTCAAGCCGTCAAAAATGGCGTCAAAGAGACGGACCGGAGAAAAAAAAAAAAAATCATTTGAAGAACAATAGGGGCCTTCGCACTGGTCAGTGCTTCGGTCCCTAATTAAAACCGCAAGCGGTGATGAAGGGACCGAAGCACCCCGCGCATGTCGGCGCGTGTCGCGACCGTGAGAGTGCGACCGCGGGAGTGCAGCCGCGACACGTGGCCAAGCAGCAGGCCTTACAGTCATCGAAGGTTAAAAAATTGGAGTGTGCCGAGACATCAAAGTTTGATGGTACGCCGTGGCCACGCCCTTTGACGAAATATCGTGCGGAGCACAACGAGAGATCTTCAACATGTCCAGAACACACTGACACTGAGTTCACGATGATCGGATAAACGCTGTTGTAGGAGTTCGTTTAAATAGCTAACCTGTGAAAAAGGAATTTCAGCCATTTTTCTTGCATTAAAAAAAATATGGCGGACTTCCTGTTTGGTTATGACCATGGGTGTAAGAGGCTTTTATGTATCTCCTGACATGCCCAATGAGCATAAAAGATTTCATGCACGTAGGCCAAAAAAACCTCTATAGGGAGGCCTTTTTGAAAATTTCAAGGGGGCGCCACTGAGTCATTTAGCCACGCCCACTTTTTATGCCAACATGTCTAGTTTTATTTTTCCACTGGAATCATGTTTGGGATGTTTGATGAATGTATGACTATATTACGGCCCGTTACAAACTACTTCCTGTTTGTGAAGAACAACGCGTCCGTATGACCACGCCCTTTGAGGAAATAACGTGCAGAGCACAACGAGAGATCTTCAACATGTGTAGAACACACTAAGATTGAGTTTGCTATGATCGGATAAACGCTTTTGGAGGAGTTCGTTCAGATAGCTAACCTGTAAACCGCGAATTTCAGCCATTCAAAATAAATATGGCGGACTTCCTGTTTGTTTTTGACCATGGGTGTAAGAGGATTTTATGTAGCACCTGACATGCCCAATGAGCATAAAAAATACCATGCATGTAGGACAAAGAAACCTCTATGGGGAGGCCATTTTTAAGATTTCATGGGGGCGCCACTGAGTCATTTAGCCACGCCCCCTTATTATAACAACATGACAAGTTTAATTTTTCTACAGGGATCATGTGAGTTATGTTTGATGACTCTACGCCTATATTAAACACTGTAACAACCTACTTCCTGTTTGTGACGAACATCAAGTCCGTATGACCACGCCCTTTGACGAAATAACGTGCGGAGCACAACGAGAGATCTTCAACATGTCAAGATCACACAAACACTGACTTTTTGTCAATCAGATAAACGTTTTTATAGGAGTTCGTTCAAATAGGTAACCTTTAAAACGAGATTTTTTGCCATTAAAAAAAAAATATGGCGGATTTCCTGTTTAGTTTTGACTATGGGTGTAAGAGGATTTATTGTAGGTCCTGACATTATGAATGCACAAAAAAATTGTCATGCATGTAAAAGAAAAAAACCTCTATGGGGAGGCCTTTCAGAAAGGTAAAATAGGGGTGCGCCGAGACATCAATGTTTGATGGTACGCCATGGCCACGCCCTTAAACGAAATAACGTGCGGAGCACAACGAGAGATCTTCAACATGTCTAGAATACACTGACACTGAGTTTACGATGATCGGATAAACGCTGTTGTAGGAGTTCGTTCAAATAGCTAACCTGTGAAACGTGAATTTCGGCCATTTTTGTTGCATTCAAAAAAATATGGCGGACTTCCTGTTTGGTTATGAACATGGGTGTAAGAGGCTTTTATGTATCTCCTGACATGCCCAATGAGCATAAAAGATTTCATGCACGTAGGCCAAAAAAACCTCTATAGGGAGGCCTTTTTGAAAATGTCAAGGGGGCGCCACTGAGTAAATTAGCTACGCCCACTTTTTATGCCAACATGTCTAGTTTTATTTTTCCAGTGGGATCATGTGTGTGATGTTTGATGAATGTATGACTATATTGAGGCCCATAACAAACTACTTCCTGTTTGTGACGAACAACGCGTCCGTATGACCACGCCCTTTGAGGAAATAACGTGCAGAGCACAACGAGAGATCTTCAACATGTCGTGAACATACTGACATTCTCATTGTATCAATGGGATAAATGCTTTTGGAGGAGTTCGTTCAAATAGCTAACCTGTGAAACGCGAATTTTCGCCATTGAAAAAAAATATGGCGGACTTCCTGTTTGGTTTTGACTATGGGTGTAAGAGGATTTTATGTGAGATCTCGCATGCTTAATGTGCATAAAAATTGTCGTGCACGTACGATGAAAAAACCTCAATGGGGAGGCCCTTTTGAAAATTTGAAGGGGGCGCCATTGAGTCATTTTGCGAATTTATTTTACGAAATGACGAGAATATCAAATTTTTCGCCAGATCCGATGACATTGGAGATTTTGATGAGTTTTCATTCACGTTCAAGCCGTCAAAAGTGGCTCCGAAGTGGCGGAAGGAACAAAAAAAAAAAAATCATTAGGGTTACAATAGGGTCCTTCGCACTGGTCAGTGCTTCGGTCCCTAATTAAAATCGCAAGCGGTGATGAAGGGACCGAAGCACCCCGCGCATGTCGGCGCGTGTCGCGACCGTGAGAATGCGACCGCGGGAGTGCGACCGCGGGAGTGCAGCCGCGACACGTGGCCAAGCAGCAGGCCTTACAGTCATCGAAGGTTAAAAAATTGGAGTGCGCCGAGACATCAAAGTTTGATCGTACGCTGTGGCCACGCCCCTTGACGAAATAACGTGCAGAGCACAACGAGAGATCTTCAACATGTCTACAACACACCGACATTCACCTTGTGTCAATCGGATAAACACGTTTGTAGGAGTTCGTTCAGATAGCTAACCTGTAAACCGCAAATTTCAGCCATTCAAAAAAAATATGGCGGACTTCCTGTTGGGTTTTGACCATGGGTGTAAGAGGATTTTATGTAGCTCCTGACATGCCAAATTAGAATAAAAAAGTTCATGCATGTAGGCCAAAAAAACCTCAATAGGGAGGCCTTTTTGAAAATTTCAAGGGGGCGCCACTGAGTCATGTAGCCACGCCCACTTATTATACCAACATGTGTAGTTTTATTTTTCCACTGGGATCATGTGTATTATGTTTGGTGAATGTATGACTATATTAAGGCCCGTAAATAACTACTTCCTTTTTGTGACGAACAACGTGTCCGTATGACCACGCCCTTTGAGGAAATAACGTGCAGAGCACAACGAGAGATCTTCGACATGTCAAGAACACACTGACATTCTCATTGTGTCAATCGGATAAACGCTTTTGGAGGAGTTCGTTCAAATAGCTAACCTTTAAAACGAGAATTTTCGGCATTTAAAAAAAATATGGCGGACTTCCTGTTTAGTATTGACTATGGGTGTAAGAGGATTTATTGTAGGTCCTGACATTATGAATGTACAAAAAAATTGTCATGCATGTAAAAGAAAAAAACCTCTATGGGGAGACCTTTCAGAAAGGTAAAATAGGGGTGCGCCGAGACATCAATGGTTGATGGTACGCCATGGCCACGCCCTTAAACGAAATAACGTGCGGAGCACAACGAGAGATCTTCAACATGTCTAGAATACACTGACATTCTCATTGTGTTTATCGGATAATTGCTTTTGTAGGAGTTCGTTCAAATAGCTAACCTGTGAAAAGCTAATTTTCGCCATTAAAAAAAAATATGGCGGACTTCCTGTTTAGTATTGACTAGGGGTGTAAGAGGATTTTTTGTAGGTCCTGACATTATGAACGTACCAAAAAATTGTCATGCATGGAAAAGAAAAAAACCTCTATGGGGAGGCCTTTCAGAAAGGTAAAATAGGGGTGCACCGAGACATCAATGTTTGATGGTACGCCATGGCCACGCCCTTAAACGAAATAACGTGCGCACAACGAGAGATCTTCAACATGTCTAGAATACACTGACACTGAGTTTACGATGATCGGATAAACGCTGTTGTAGGAGTTCGTTCAAATAGCTAACCTGTGAAACGTGAATTTCGGCCATTTTTGTTGCATTCAAAAAAATATGGCGGATTTCCTGTTTGGTTATGACGATAGGTGTGAGAGGATTTTATGTAGCTCCTGACATGCCCAATGAGCATAAAAAAATTTGTGTATGTAGGACAAAAAAACCTCAATGGGGAGGCCTTTTTGAAAATTTCAAGGGGGCGCCACTGAGTCATTTAGCCACGCCCACTTTTTATGCCAGCATGTCTAGCTTTATTTTTCCACTGGGATCATGTGTCTGATGGTTGGTGAGTGTATGACTATATCAAGGCCCATAACAAACTACTTCCTGTTTGTGACGAACAACGCGTCCGAATGACCACGCCCTTTGAGGAAATAACGTGCAGAGCACAACGAGAGATCTTCAACATGTCGAGAACACACTGACATTCTCATTGTGTCAATCGGATAATTGCTTTTGGAGGAGTTCGTTCAAATAGCTAACCTGTGAAATGCGAATTTTCGCCATTGAAAAAAAATATGGCGGACTTCCTGTTTGGTTTTGACTATGGGTGTAAGAGGATTTTATGTGAGATCTCGCATGCTTAATGTGCCTAAAAATTGCCGTGCACGTACGATGAAAAAACCTCAATGGGGAGGCCCTTTTGAAAACTTGAAGGGGGCGCCACTGAGTCATTTTGCGCATTTTTTTTACGAAATGACAAGAATATCAAATTTTTCGCCAGACCCGATGACATTGGAGATTTTGATGAGTTTTCATTCACGTTCAGGCAGTGAAAAAGGGCGTCAAAGAGACGGACCGGAGAAAAAAAAAAAAAAAAATTAAAACCGCAAGCGGTGATGAAGGGACCGAAGCACCCCACGCATGTCGGCGCGTGTCTCAACCGCGACAGTGCTACCTCGGGCGTGAAGCCGCGACACGTGGCCAAGCAGCAGGCCTTACAGTCATCGAAGGTAAAAAAATGGGGTGAGCCGAGACATCAAAGTTTGATGGTACGCCGTGGCCACGCCCTTTAACGGAATAACGTGCAGAGCACAACGAGAGATCTTCAGCATGTCTAGAACACACGAAGATTGAGTTTGCGATGATCGGATTAACGCTTTTGGAGGAGTTCGTTCAGATAGCTAACCTGTACACCGCGAATTTCAGCCATTCAAAAAAAATATGGCGGACTTCCTGTTGGGTTTTGACCATGGGTGTAAGAGGATTTTATGTAGCTCCTGACATGCCCAATGAGCATAAAAAAATCTCATGTATGTAGGACAAAGAAACCTCTATAGGGAGGCCATTTTTAAGATTTCATGGGGGCGCCACTGAGTCATTTAGCCACGCCCACTTATCATAACAACATGACAAGTTTAATTTTTCTACAGTGATCGTGTGTCTGATGTTTGGTGACTCTACGCCTATATTAAGGCCCAAAACAAACTACTTCCTGTTTGTGACGAACAACGCATCCGTATGACCACGACCTTTGAGGAAATAACGTGCAGAGCACAACGAGAGATCTTCAACATGTCTAGAACACACAGACCATGACGTTTTGTCAATCGGATAAACACTTTTATAGGAGTTCTTTCAAATAGGTAACCTGTGAAACGCGAATTTTCGCCATTAAAAAAAATATGGCGGACTTCCGGTTTAGTTTTGACTATGTGTGCAAGAGGATTTATTGTAGTTCCTTACAATATTAACATACAAAAAAATTGTCATGCATGTCAGAGAAAAAAACCTCTATGGGGAGGTCTTTCAGAAAGGTAAAATAGGGGTGAGCCGAGACATCAATGTTTGATGGTACGCCATGGCCACGCCCTTAAACGAAATAACGTGCGGAGCACAACGAGAGATCTTCAACATGTCTAGAATACACTGACACTGAGTTTACGATGATCGGATAAACGCTGTTGTAGGAGTTCGTTCAAATAGCTAACCTGTGAAACGTGAATTTCGGCCATTTTTGTTGCATTCAAAAAAATATGGCGGACTTCCTGATTGGTTATGACTATGGGTGTAAGAGGATTTTATGTAGGTCCTGACATGCCAAATGAGTATAAAAAAGTTCATGCATGTACACCAAAAAACCTCAATGGGGAGGGCTTTTTGAAAATTTCAATGGGGCGCCACTGAGTCATTTAGCCACGCCCACTTATTATACCAACTGTCTAAGTTTTATTTTTCCACTAGGATCATTTGTGTGATGTTTGGTGAATGTATGACTATATTAAGGCCCGAAACAAACTACTTCCTGTTTGTGACGAACAACGCGTCCGTATGACCACGCCTTTTGAGGAAATAACGTGCAGAGCACAACGAGAGATCTTCAACATGTCGAGAACACACTGACATTCTCATTGTGTCAATCGGATAATTGCTTTTGGAGGAGTTCGTTCAAATAGCTAACCTGTGAAACGCGAATTTTCGCCATTGAAAAAAAATATGGCGGACTTCCTGTTTGGTTTTGACTATGGGTGTAAGAGGCTTTTATGTGAGATCTCGCATGCTTAATGTGCATAAAATTTTTCGTGCACGTACGATGAAAAAACCTCAATGGGGAGGCCCTTTTGAAAATTTGAAGGGGGCGCCACTGAGTCATCTTGCGAAAAAAGGTTTATGAAATGACGAGAATATCAAATTTTTCGCCAGACCCGATGATGTTGGAGATTTTGATGAGTTTTCATTCACGTTCAGGCAGTGAAAAAGGGCGTCAAAGAGACGGACCGGAGAAAAAAAAAAAAAAAAATCATTTGAAGAACAATAGGGTCCTTCGCACTGGTCAGTGCTTCGGTCCCTAATAATCATTTGAAAAACAATAGGGTCCTTCGCACTGGTCAGTGCTTCGGTCCCTAATAATCGTAAGGAAAACAATAGGGTCCTTCGCACTGGTCAGTGCTTCGGTCCCTAATAATCATTAGGGTTACAATAGGGTCCTTCGCACTGGTCAGTGCTTCGGTCCCTAATCATTCGAAAAACAAGAGGGTCCTTCGCACTGGTCAGTGCTTCGGTCCCTAATAATCATTTGGGTTACAATAGGGTCCTTCGCACTGGTCAGTGCTTCGGTCCCTAATAATCAAAAGGATTTCAATAGGGTCCTTCGCACTGGTCAGTGCTTTGGTCCCTAATTACATTATCATAAGCATTTGTTGTATAAAGCTAAAGTCAAGCAGTTGTCTAAAAATACATACCATGGTAATGAAGAGTTTAGGAAGAGTGTCGTAACAAGCAACCAATTAAAAAGGCAGAACATGAAGAAAAAGGCAGAGCAGTTTGATTTTGTTAAGGAAAAGTTTGACGAGAAGGTAAAAGATTTTCCAGATTTTGTATGCTGCGTCTGTCATAGATTATTGTTTAAAAAACAAGTTTTAAATTGTAAAAGAGACTATAATAAGAAAGAGGGAATAGCTGCATTAGCAGATAAATGTATTACAGAAGACTCTTTACATAAATGTAATCAGGACTGTGAGACGCCGTGTCAGATGTTGGATTCAGCTCGAGGTCAGCTTTGGATTTGCTACACTTGTCATTTTAAGATTAACAAAGGTGAAGTTCCACCTGAAAGTGTTGTTAATAATTTGGGACTTGATCCTGTTCCTGAAGAGTTGAGATGTTTAAACATTTTGGAATGTCATTTGATCGCTTTAAACATACCGTTCATGAAAATGTTGGCTTTGCCTAAAGGTGGGCAAAATGGAGTTCATGGTCCGGTGACTTGTGTTCCTGCAAATATTGTGCAGACTGACAATTTGCTGCCCCTTACCAATATGGAAGGGTCTTTGCTGCGGGTGAAGTTAAAGCGCAAATTAACCTATAAAGGCCATTACGACTATCAGTTTGTGGACACGACACGTGTCAGACAAGCATTGCAATATTTAAAGAATACTAATGTACATTATAAAGATATAGAGTTTAATGAAGACTGGTTAAATGAGTTTTTTATGGAGCAAGATGAGGAGGCTGTCGTGCCCGACAATAATAATTTACAATCTGGCCAACCAAAATATGATGTAGTTGACGATGAGCTTTTGCATGATCGACAGTCACATTGCATGTATCAGGATACTTGTTTTATGCCAGTAGATTTAGGTCAGGAGATTTTAGATCAAAACACTGATGTATTAAATTTGGCCCCAGCTGAAGGAAATAATCCTGTGAGACTTTTGTCTGACACTACTAATGAAGCAAAGTGCTTCCCTTTTTTGTTTCCAAGTGGATCTTATACTTACCATGAAACTCGGCAGCATAGATTAACATTGTGTCGTTAACTGAACAACAGAATTTTAAATGCTGATGGTAGATTTGCGCATTGTGTGGAATATCTCTTTTTTGCTCTATATGTATCAGAGATAGAGCAGGTCATGTCAAAGGTATCAATAGCATTACGTAAAGGAAAAGGAGGTCACAGCTCCATAAAGGTAGCAGATTTCTTAAAAGATGAAGAGTCCTTGAAGAAGTTGTTGGAGTTTGACGATGGTTATCGTTTTCTAAAACCAATTCGAGGTACTCCAGCATTTTGGCAAGCAGCACAGAAAGACCTCTTAGCTTGTGTCCGTCAGCTTGGCATTCCTACGTGGTTTTGTTCCTTTTCTTCAGCTGACATGCGCTGGAAAAATCTATTGACTAGTATTTTGAGGCAGGAAGGTAGAACACAGACTGCTGATGAGTTAGAATGGGCAGAAAGATGTGAGTTATTACGTCGCAATCCTGTCACAGCTGCCAGAATGTTTGATTTCCGCTGGCATTGTTTTTTGAGGGAGATACTCATGTCTGCAGCAGAGCCAATAGGTAAAATAGTGGACTACTTTTATAGGGTGGAATATCAGCAGCGCGGCTCACCTCACATTCATAGCTTGTTTTGGATAAAAGATGCTCCGCGTATTGACACACACAGAGATGAAGAGGTCATTACATTTATTGACAAATATACCACATGTGCAAAACCGTCCGATGATGATGAACTATCAGAAGTAGTTAACTCTGTTCAGCAACATTCAAAGACACACACTAAGACTTGTAAAAAGAAAAACACAGTTTGTCGTTTTAATTTCCCTTGGCCAGCATCTTTGCGCACTTTCATTTGTCGTGGTAAAAGTTTTGAGTTTAAAAAGAAATGCAAATGTCAGGCTGATAAGACTGATTCTTCAGCACCGTGTTCATGTGTGAAACAGACTCCTGAAGATCCACATGTAATGTCAGCAGAGAGAGCAGCAGAAATTTTGACGGCATTAAAGAAGGCTCACTTAGATGAGAAGTCGAGCTTTTATAGTTTGGAGGCGATGTTTAAAAGTGTAGGCATTGATCAATCTACACATGAGGACGAAATTATTAGCCCCCCTATGAAAATGTCATTTTTTAAAAAATATTTCCCAAATGCTATTAAATAGAGCAAAGAATTTTTAACACAGCCTTTTTAAACATCCTAGTTTTATTTTGGATGCTTACATTATTTTACTTTGCACACAGAAATGAAATTATGTCACAAAAACCAAAAACTACCTGGGTCAAAATTATTAGCCCCCTTAAGAACTGACCTTTTAAATGAGCCATAGAACAAAACACTGTTGAGCAATGATGTGCATTACCTTTGTAATGCTCAAAGCTTGTAAAATCAAGTTAAAATTTAGTATTTTCTCCCAATTTACACACAGTATAAAAAGGTCAGTTGGGTTTGAGCTGTCACTTGAGAAAGCATCATGGCAAAAACAAAAGAAATCAGTTTGGACCTGAGAAAAAGAATTGTTGATGCACACAAAGCAGGAGAAGGATATTCAAAGTTATCACAGCGATTCCAAGTGTCAAGAACTGGAGTGAGAGGTATCCTCAAGAAATTCAAAGAGACCAACACAGTACAGAACAAGCCTGGCAGAGGTAGGAAGCGAAAGATTTCAAAAACTCTGGAGAGGAAACTAGTGAGAGATGTGTCTAAAGACCCCAGAACAACTGCCAAGACACTAGTGAACGACTTAGCCAGGTCAGGAGTTGTAGTCTCAAAGAAGACAGTCACTAGAGCTCTACACAGGAATGGACTGCGAGGTTGCAGACCAAGAAAAACTCCACTTCTGCAGAAGAGACACCTTCAAGCCAGACTAAAGTATGCTAAGGACAACCTGGAGAAAGATTATGCATACTGGAAGCATGTCCTTTGGTCAGATGAGACAAAACTAGAGCTCTTTGGCCATAGAGACATTGCCTATGTTTGGAGAAAGAAGGGAGAGGCGTATAACCCAAAGAACACCGTCCCCACAGTGAAACACGGTGGTGGGAGTATTATGCTGTAGGGATGTTTCAGTGCGTCTGGAACTGGGAATCTTGTCAAAGTGGAAGGAATCCTGAAGAAAGAAGGATATGTGAAGATTTTGAAAG
Source organism: Symphodus melops (assembly GCF_947650265.1). NCBI lineage: Eukaryota > Metazoa > Chordata > Actinopteri > Labriformes > Labridae > Symphodus > Symphodus melops. The sequence continues at coordinate 23,205,992 of NC_136692.1, read as the reverse complement.
AAAACCTCAAGGAGTCAGCAGCAAAACTGGGTCTGGGTCGTCGCTTTGTCTTCCAACACGACAACGACCCAAAGCATACGTCGCTCCTGGTGAAGAACTACCTCCAGAAGACCAAAGTGAGCATTATTGACTGGCCTGCACAAAGCCCTGACTTGAATCCCATTGAAAATCTGTGGGGTGAACTGAAGACCAAGGTCCATGCCAGAAGGCCATCAAATCTGGAGGAGCTTGAGAGATTTGCCAAAGAAGAATGGGCTGGGATTGCTCAGGAGACGTGTCAGAGACTTGTTGAAAACTACAACAAACGACTGCAGGCTGTTATCCAGCAAAAAGGATACACAATCGACTATTAGAATCAGGGGGGCTAATAATTTTGACCCTGGTAGTTTTTGGTTTCTCTGAAATAATTTCATTTCTGTGTGCAAAGTAAAATAATGTAAGTGTCCAAATGAAAACTTGGATGTTTGAAAAACCTGTGTTAAAAATTATTTGCTCTATTTAATAGCATTTGGGAAATACTTTAAAAATAATGAAATTTTCATAGGGGGGCTAATAATTTCGTCCTCATGTGTATTTTTGAGGCTGCGTACACACGATTAGCTCGCAATACACATATTGTGTGGAAAAAAAGGCCTCGATGAAGTTTGGATCAATCCCTACAGTAAGCCACTCTTAAAGTGCTGGTCAGCTAATTTAGATATACAGTTTGTGGTAGATGCATATGCGTGTGTTGTCTACGTTGTTTCTTATTTGCCCAAGGGAGAAAGGGAGATGGGGTTGTTGTTGGGGAATGCTCAAAGAGAAGCCTCAAAAGATAAAAAATCTTTATGCTAAAGAAGCACTTAAAAAACTAGGTAGTGTTTATCTGCATAACCGAGATGTCTCTGCTCAGGAGGCTGTTTGTTGACTCATGACCAATATGCATCTCAAGGAATGCTCAAGGAAAGTGGTGTTTGTACCAACAGGGGACAATATAGTTAAGATGAGTTTGCCTTTAAAAGTCTTACAACGGAAGGCATCATCATCATCACATGATCTGACGTCAGAAGACATGTGGATGACTACTTTAGCTGATCGCTACAAAAACAGGCCAGATGACAGTGTCTTCAATGATATGTGCATGGCAACTTTTGCTTCTGAGTATCGCGTTTTAAGTAAAAATGAGAAATCCAAAAACCGAGTACAACTTCAGAACAACTGTGGTTTTATCCTAAAACGAACACGAACACAACCTGCCATTGTAAGGTACGCACACTTTTCCGAAACAAGAAATCCAGAATTATTTTATCAGAGCAGTATGCAGTTGTTTCTTCCTTACCGCCTTGATGTGCATCTGAAACCCCCACACTGTGAGACATATGAGCAGTTTTACAAGAATGGTCAGATTTGTTTTAGTGATGGCTCAAGACATTCAGTCAAATCAGTTGTTGATCAGAATAGGAGGAGGTTTGAAATGGATGCTGATGAGTTGGATGATATTCAAAATCAAGTTGGCACTGACGGCGTTTTTGAAGATGCTTGGGCTCAGCTGTGTCCACAGCTGGAAGCAGAGCGCTTACAGTGTCAGCAAGAACGGATAATCAACAAACATGACGAGGAAGAAGAAGTAGAGATCATTCCAGGTTTGGCAGTTAGCAGCAAATATGTTTCTCATTTGGAGAAAAGGAAGAATGTGATGTCCAGAACTGATGGCTTGTCTTTAATTAGCAAGCACAGCAAAACCTCTAACACATCTTTAGAGGAAACACTTCCCTTGGGGACAGGTGCCCGTGTGATGCTGATTAAGAATGTGGATGTTCTTGATGGTCTTGTTAATGGGGTGTGTGGTACTGTAACCCACATTTTGACTAATGGTGAAAATAAGTTTCCTCAGAAAGTCTATGTTAAGTTTGATGATGTTGAGGTTGGCGCTAAGAGGAGGAAACAGTCTGCTACTGCTTCTGTTAATTTGATGGATTCAACAGGTATTGACCCAGAAGAAGAAAATGTGACCGGGAAGGGTGGAATGCGAAGGCAATTTCCACTGAAACTTGCTTGGGCTTGTACAGTCCATAAGGTGCAAGGTCTTACTGTGGACAATGCTGTTGTATCTCTTAAGAAGATTTTTACAGCTGGTCAGGCATACGTGGCCTTAAGCCATGTGAGGAGTTTGTCAGGATTAGTCATTCAGGCTTTCAAAGAACAAAAAATATACTGTAAAGAGAACATTAAGGACGCCATGGAGAGTATGCCCCCATTATTAGTTGTTAATGACACAGCACACCGACACACAGACTTTCAATGTCTTTTTGATGAATGTTCAGAATTTGTCTCTGCACTTCCAGGATTTGGTGGCTTGTACACAGAATTTGCAGCTTAACTGCATTGCTGTTACAGAGACATGGATGCCTGATGTGTCTTCAGAAACGGTAAAGATTGATGGTTACAGTTTTTCTAACTGTCCACGAAGTTTATCATACGATAGTAATAATCCTGTTTTAACAGCATTGCAAGCCCAACAACATGGGGTGTTGGCATGTTTAGTGCAGACAATGTGGCATATGACTTAATCAAATTGCCACAGTTGAATGTAGAGTGCTTGGTTTACAAGTACATCAGTCTGGACATAGTAGTTGCAGTCATTTATCGACCGTCGTCATACCCCATGTCCTTGTTTAAGGAGTATCTCGGCAAGTTGCTTGATAGCCTTGAGCCCTTAAGTAACACAATTGCTGTCATGGGAGTTTTTTATGATGACATTTTAAAGTCCACTTCCATCCTCAACTTCGTTTCAGAAAGGGGGTATGTGCAGAGAGGCACACTTATTGACCACGTGTATGTGAAAACAACACAGTACCAGGTACAGTCAGTAGTGTGGCCAACATATTTTAGTGATCATGAGGGGATTGTATGTTCCTTCAAAAGAACATCTTTTCCACATGTTGACAGAAATTAGTTGATAATGGTAAGTTTTGTAGTGAAGTGGTGTTTGTGGCTTTAAATAAAGTGGTGTTGATTGTAGCATTTAATGAATTGTTGTTCTTTGTAATATAATAACTTTATTTAATGTAGTGTCTTTAACTTATAATAAAGAAGTGTTTATCATGTAATGAATTTAATGAGTTTTTGTTCTTTGTAATATAATAATTTTATTTACTGTAGTGTCTTTAACTTGTAATAAAGAAGTGTTTATAATGTAATGAATTTAATGAGTTTTTGTTGTTTGTAATATAATAACTTTATTTACTGTAGTGTCTTTAACTTGTAATAAAGAAGTGTTTATCATGTTATGAATTTAATGAGTTTTTGTTGTTTGTAATATAACTTTATTTAATGTAGTGTCTTTCACTTGTAATGAAGACGTGTTTATTATGTAATGAATTGTTTTTATCATGAATGAATATTGAATTGATCCTGTCGTTTATAACATGTCATAAATTATTGTTGTTGTATTATGTTATAAATTGTTGCTGTTGTTTTATCATGTATTGAATTATTACTGTCATTTATGTCATGTAATTATACATTGTTGTTTTTATCATGTAATTAATTGTTGCTGTTTTTCTCTTGTAATAAAGTATTGTTTGTAGCTTAAGTGTGTTGAAATTGAAGTGTATTTTACATGCAACAATGTAATGTAAATAAGTATTTGAAGTGTAAATGTGCTGCTGAAGCATGTGAGCCTTTTGTGGGACAAATGGTGTTCTTTTTTTTTTTTTTTTAAAGGATTATTTTTGGCCTTTTTGCCTTTATTGATAGGACAGATAGAGTCGGAAAGGGGGAGAGAGTGGGGAGAGACATGCGGGAAAGTGGCCACAGGCCGGACGCAACCCGGGCCGCCCGCGCGAGGAGCAATGCCTCGCAACATGGTACGCGCGCAGTCGCTGCCGCTGAGCTATCGGCGCCCCACAAATGGTGTTCTTAAAGTTAGAGGTTGGTTTAACATCAAAGACAATGTAGGGGTTTATTTATGAGGGTATTCCTTAAGACTGAGAACAGACATTTAGGCTACATTGGGGGAGATAAGAAGTCACCTTATGGTGACCTATGGTAACCTTTGAGGCCATATGTCCTGAGGAACCACAGGGGGTGCAGGACTGTAGGAGCCTGAATGATCAAAGCTTAAATGAAGTCGTAAAGGTCTTGATGTTGTCGACCAATACTGTATAAATAAGAAGGTTTTCTCATTGTTCGAGAAGATCACATTTGGCTGGTGACTCTCCCAGGTGCCATGGCAAACCTGGACTGATGCTGTTTCTTGACTTTGTAAATAAATGTCTTACATTACAAGCAAGTCAGTGTCAGCGGATATTTCTTCATCATCTACACATCATCATCAAAGGAGGAGGACTGAAGAAACTACAAAATGTATAATAACGTCAAAGTATCAATAAACATAATGGAATGCACTTTACTTATTGTCATGTGATGGTTTTTATGAGGATAACAGAATATTTAAATGCAGAGTAGTTCAGCCAGCAAACTCACATGGACTCTCAGTAAAAACACACAGAGTCAAACTCAACAGTAAATGTGGCAACAAACAAAAGTAGCACTCATGAGCATCATAGCAAAGGTAGCTTATAATCTTTGAATCACTTTTAAAACACACTGACAAAGACTGCAGGATTTTGTTCAAATAATAACACCGTATAAATTGAAACGTTTTGAAATGATTGAACAAGTATGATGATTTCAGAGCGTTATTAACCCCTCTTACCGACATGATAGCATGTCATGACTGGTATCAATGGTGCTTTCACCACATACCTGATGATTCCCTGCAAATCTGAAATTGAGTCTGCGATGCCGTCGTACATGAAGGCTGGAAAATCATGTTTTGTACAATCTAAGTTGTCATGCATGTCAGAGAATAAAACCTCTATGGGGAGGTCTTTTTGGAATTTTCAAGGGGACGCAAGACATCCAAGTTTGATAGTACGCCATGGCCACGCCCTTTAACGAAATAACGTGCAGGGCGCAACAAGAGATCTTCAAAATGTGTAGAACACACTAACACTGAGTTTACAATGATCAAATAAACGCTTTTGGAGTAGTTTGTTCAAATAGCTAACCTGTGAAACGCGAATTTGAACCTTTCCAAAAAAAGATGGAGGACTTCCTGTTTGGTTATGGTTATGGGTGTGAGAGGATTTTATGTAGCTCCTGACATGCCCAATGAGCATAAAAAAATTCATGCATGTAGGACAAAAAAACCTCTATGGGGAGGCCTTTTTGAAAATTTCAAGGTGGCGCCACTGAGTCATTTAGCCACGCCCACTTTTTATGCCAACATGTATAGTTTTAGTTTTCCCCTGGGATCATGTGTGTGATGTTTGATGAATGTATGACTGTATTAAGGCCCGTCATGTCTCCTTCGGCGTCGTTCCACTCACTCCTCTTCAAGTCTATGCAGTCCTTGATGACAGAGCCTTCGCCTGGCAGAGCGTTGGGTGGCGGTGTCCTCCAGCTGGGTTGGATTTAACACACACACGCACACGCACACACACACACACACACACACACACACACACAGTTGAGTTGTTAAAACTTCACAAACTTACACATTCAAACCTGAGGCATTCAAATTCTCTTTGAATTTTATATCAAGACTTCGATATATGTCCTCGATGACAGAGCCTTCAACTGGCGTTAGTTCAGCTGTGACATGACACCAGGGAGTCCCCCATGAATCATTATCTGTGCGTGTGAGAGAGAGAGCAAAGCCTGTGCAAATGCAGCACTGATGTCTATCTTTTTTTATTCCTGATGCAGCCCAGTGGTCAAGTTGTTGTGAAAAATAAAGTCTATAGTGTAGTATGCTCCTGATGCGAGTTCACAGCGCACGTCCACTGAACGTAATCCACGCACACTGTCCTAAACACAGCTACACTAAAAACAGCTACTTTATTCTATAAAGCTGCAAGTTATTGTGTCTCCCAGGGAAGTGCCTTCTCTGCAATAGGGTTTGAACCCATATTCGACAGGTTTTTGGGGATTGGTAGCCGTCCACGCATCCATGCGTGTTAGGTTGATACATTTGACTGAATTTGGATCTAAGGTAATATAAGACAGGGCGGACTTTGTACAACCTGTCAGTGCTATTTGCTGGCCTTGATTCATAATCATTGGAGTATAGAAATCTCCATATGATTTCAAACTGGTTGCGGGACGTGACCTTGTTGAAGTAGGGGGTGGCCAAAATGTCATCTGTAGACCAGTACATTTCAAGGTCAGGCTTATGAATGATATGATCAAGAGATCTGATCATCAGTTAGAGGTCCAGGATTCTCAGTGAAAGGAAAGTCTTTTTGGCTGCCTTTTCACATTCTCTCATGTAGTTGAACATATTTTGTTCTTTAAAAAGTTTGTCTTACTGAAACAAAAATTTCTGTGTGAAAACAGCACAGAAAGATGTTTTAGGTCACGTTTCCCATTCTCTCATGTAGTTGCGCATATGTTGTTCTTTAAAGAGGTATTCTGACTGAAACAACAATTTCAGTGTGAAAACGGCACAGAAAGATGTCTGTCACTTTTCACATTCTCTCATGTAGTTTATTTATATATATTTTATTCTTTAAATAGGTTTTCTGACCTGTTCTTCTTCCCCTCACCGTCCTCCTCCTCTCGTTCTCGCCGCCGTCATCGTCCAGAATGCCTCCAGGTTCGTCATCCGCAGGACCACGTCTCATATACAAATACAAATGTGGTGTATCACCGCATGCTATGGTGTGGTAGTCACGACAGTGTGACGTCACGGCCAAAAAGTGTTCGGGGTTTTGGAGGCAAGGTGTGTTGAGTGTACAACCTGTGTTACGACAATAAAGCCGCCATAAGCACACAGTCGATGTCCGTGTCTTACTGGACATAATATTGGCGACGAAGATGGAGCTTCCTCTATCACCTCTATCCCCGTTCCTCGCTTTGCCGACAATTCCATGGCCCCGCTGGTATGAGTCGTTTCAGACGTTTATTGCTGCTATGGGATTAGCCGGAGCTAACGACGCACGGCTAAAAGCTTTGCTTTCACCGCTCCACAGAGCGTAATAGTCCGGCGGATCGTCTTCCGCCAGCGCCGACAACGGCCGGGTGAGTCTGTCCACCAATACGTCACCGACCTCCGGTGTTTGGCTAGCCTCTGTAAATTCGGCCGGCTAGAAGAGGAGTTAATTCGAGACCAGCTAGCTGAGCACACGGCCGATCACAAGCTAAGAGAAAAACTGTTAATGTCGGGGTCGCCGGTGGCGCAGCTGCAGTGCGCGCGACCCCATGTATTGAGGCTTAGTCCTCGCGCGCGGGCGGCCCGGGTTCGCGTCCGGCCTGTGGCCATTTCCCGCATGTCTCTCCCCACTCTCTCTACCCCTTTCCGACTCTATCCACTGTCCTCCCTCTATAATAAAGGCATAAAAACGCCAAAAATAAATCTTAAAAAAAAAAAAAAACTGTTAATGTCGCCAGACGACCTGACCCTGGCCAAAGCGGTGGAAATAGCTTTTCAGCTGGAATCCGCTGCTCAGTTAGCATCGCGGCTAGCGGCCACGGACCCGGCTACCTCACACTCTGCTCCACTAGCACAGACAGTGGCCCCAGCCGCTCAGCTTCCCAGCCCCACTTCCCCTCACATCGATCTGGAGGTTAATGTAGCAGGGCGTCAAGAGACCGCAGCATGCAGGCCCTGTGGGAACTGTGGCTCTTCGTCTCACTCCACACGCGCTCAGATCTGTCCAGCCACGGGGCAGAGATGCCAGCGCTGTGGTAAATTACATCACTTCGCCAAAGTGTGCCGCTCAGCACCCGCTCCCACAAAACCTCAGCGCCGCTCATCCTATCCATCAGGCACAACTACCATCCACTCTGTGGGCTCAAGCGCCAAGCCATTTACATGGTGCACAGTGGAGCTGGATGGCGTGTGCTTGCCACTGCTACTGGACACAGCTGCTACCAGATCTCTTCTCAATGAATCCACTGTACGACGGCTCTTCCCCAGACAGACGATCAAGGCAGAAGCAGAGGAACTGTACGGCTACGGACACACTAAAATCAGCATGTTGGGCACCGTTTCCTTTTCCGTGCGCTATGGCTCAAGAGCCCTCCCAGCTTTCACATTCCAAGTATCTCGCCATGGTGCCAACCTTCTGGGGTTTGACCTCTTCTGTGCCCTGGGCTTCTCCATCACAGACAACATGGGAGCCACCGTCCTGACTGTGACCACGTCCTGGCAGCAGCGCTGGCCATCGCTGTTCACTGGGCTGGGCTGCCTCACTGCTTTCAACCACCAGCCGCTCATCGATCCAACCACGTCCCCTGTCATCCAACCTCTGCGCCGGCTACCCCTCACCCTGCGTGATGACGTCACAGCCGAGCAGCAGAAACTGCTGGACGGTGGCATTATTGAGCGAGTTGACGCCTCACCCTGGATCTCCAATCTGGTGGTGGCAAAGAAAAAGACAGGTGGCCTGCGGCCATGTATTGACCTCAGACAAGTGAACAAAGCGGTGGTCCCCGACAAATACCCACTGCCCACAGTGGAGGAGCTCTCTGCCAAGTTCCACGGCTCGACAGTTTTTTCAAAGCTCGACCTCCGCCAGGGCTATCTACAGGTGCCCCTACATCCAGACAGCCGCAACCTCACTGCCTTCGTGACCCACATAGGGGTCTTTCATTACACCCGCATGCCTTTTGGCCTCAGCTCGGCTCCCAGCTGCTTTCAGAAGATTATGTCCACAATCTTTGCTGGCATCCCCGGCGTGGTTGTGTACTTGGACGACATCGTGGTGCATGGAGCGACATCCTCACTGCATGACGACCGCCTCGCCAGGGTGCTAAATGTGCTCGCCCGTCACAACCTCACACTGAATGGGGAGAAGTGCATCTTCGCAGCACCTGTCATCGAGTTTGTGGGGTTTCGCCTGACCGCCGACGGCTTAAGCCCACTTCATTCTAACGTGGAAGCCATTCTGCGCCTGCCTGAGCCCTCCTGCCCTGCGCAACTGTCATCATTCCTGGGGATGACTGCTTATTATCTACGCTTCCTCCCTCTCTACTCTGACACCACTGCGCCTCTGTGCGCCCTCCTTAAGCAGGATGCACCCTGGACCTGGACTCCTGCATGCTCTGCTGCAGTCCGCCGGCTAAAGTCGCAGCTCACCTCCCCACCTGTGCTCGCTCACTTTGATCTGCAGAGCCCCACGTTTGTGACCTGTGATGCCTCCAACACTGCAGTTGGTGCGGTCCTGTCCCAGCTCCAGCAAGGGACCGAGCGCCCAGTGGCGTTCGCTTCAAGGTCCCTCACCCCGACTGAGCAGAAGTATTCGGTGGGGGAGAGGGAGGCACTGGCCTGCGTCTGGGCATGCGAGCGATGGCACATGTACCTCTATGGTCGGCATTTTACACTGCGGACCGACCACCAGGCCCTCACAGCCCTCCTGGCCACAACCGGATCGGGTCACAAGCCACTGCGCCTTTATCGGTGGTCTGAGAGGTTACAGGCGTACAACTTCTCCACGCAGTTTACACCTGGCAGAGAGAATGTCGTGGCTGACCTCCTCTCCAGGGCTACACCCAGCTCTGTCCCAGACGTCACCCACGACTCCTCAGAACCAGAACTGATCCTCATGCTGCACGCACCCCTCCAGGCTGCTGTTTCTCTGCCGGAGCTTCAGGCAGCTTCCGCACAGGACCCTGTACTCACCCAACTCCGCACTTTCATCCGTGAAGGCTGGCCCACCAGAGTCCCGGAGGAACTAGCACCCTTCCACCGGGTCAAGGGCGACCTCTCATGCTGGAATGATGTTTGCGTGGCAAGAGGGCTGTGCACAGTGGTCCCGAGCGCTCTGAGGGAACGTGTCCTGGCCATGGTTCATGACGGCCACCTGGGCATTGTGAAGGTCAAACAACTCTGCAGGGGCCTGGTCTGGTGGCCTTGTATCGACAGAGACGTGGAGACATTGGTCAAAGACTGTGTGGCCTGTCTCACCAGCGGGAAGACTGGCCCTCCCCCGCCTCCGCCCTTGCAGCCTCTGCCATGGCCCCAGGCGCCATGGACCCACATTCAGGTGGACATCTGCGGTGAACTCCATGGCACCCCACAGCATCAGCGCTTCCTCCTGGTGGCCTACGATCTTCACTCTAAATGGCCAGAGGTGCTGCCTGCTGGGTCCGTCACCACCAGAGTGGTAATCGACTTCCTATCCTCCCTGTTTGCCGCTGGGGTGTACCCGACGCCATCACCACTGATAACGGGCCCCAGTTCATCTCGGCCGAATTTGCCTCTTTCGTGGTGGGGAGGGGGATAAAACACATAAGAACTGCCTTTTACCACCCGCAGGCCAACGGTGGCGTCGAGAGGTTTAATCAAACCCTCAAGAACGGGCTCAGAGCACACATGGCAGACGGCCTAACATTCTCATCATCACTACAGAGCACCTTGCTGCATTACAGAGCAACGACACACACGACGACTGGTAGCTCTCCAGCCCTTCTGATGCTGGGGCGCGAGCTGCAACTACCGTTGGACCGCCTGCGCCCTCCGGTGGGGGACACTCCAGCAGTGGCGCCCGTCTCATGTGACAGAGTGGCAAAGAGACAACACAGCATGAAGCAGCAGTTCGACAAGAAGCATCGCGTGAAGCACCCCACACTCACCGCATTGGACTGGGTCCGGATCCGGCGACCCAGCCGGTCCCACAAACTGCTCTCATTCTGGTCTGCACCACAGCAAGTTACAGCACAACTGGGATCAGCCACCTTTCGCCTGGCTGACGGTTCACGTTGGCATGCCAGTCGCCTCAGACGAGTGGCACCACCGCCTGCCTCGGACCAGGTAACCGCAGCTCATCGGCGTCACACAGATGGGGACTGGGACCTGCCAAGTATACAGGCTGAGACCCCGGCTGAGAATCTCCCGGAGCCGAATGCGCCTGTCGAACCTCTGCAGCCTAGACCCCATCCTGTCCGGGTCCGCCAGAGGCCCCCTTACCTCACAGACTATGTCACAGACGTTTAAACCTTAGTATAGCGCATAGCCTGTCATGTGGCAGAATAAACCACAAGGCTATGCGGGTAAGTCGGCAGTCTACCCGGCTTATCCAGTCAGGTTGGCCGTTCGGGCCATAGTGTGTTATTATAAATTGTTAACCTTGTTGCAGTTGTTTGGACGCTTTAAAAAGGGGGGGTAAATGTGGTATATCACCGCATGCTATGGTGTGGTAGTCACGACAGTGTGACGTCACGGCCAAAAAGTGTTCGGGGTTTTGGAGGCAAGGTGTGTTGAGTGTACAACCTGTGTTACGACAATAAAGCCGCCATAAGCACACAGTCGATGTCCGTGTCTTACTGGACATAATAACAAATACCACACTTTTGTATATTTGTTTCATCTTTTATTTTTCATTCCCCTCTTATATCACTATGCTGTACTTCAATACTTTTTTTAACCCGGCGACGAGGGGAAGGACCCCGCGGGGGTTATGCTGCAAATGAGACTGTGCTTTACTTGTTGTATAATGCTCAATATTCTCGTAAATTGCACCACCTTGTGCTGCACTGAAAGTTCTTCAGAAATTTACAATTCTAGTTTGTAATTTGATGTTTACATTAACACCAGCTCAGGGGACATTTCTATTGGGGGCTGCGAGGTCCTGTTGTAAATGGTAAATGGACTTGAGCTTGTATAGCGCTTTTCTAGTCTTCTGACTACTCAAAGCGCTTTTTCATCGCAGGTCACATCTACCCATTCACATTGATGCCTGATGCAGCAGGGGGAGCAATTCGGGGTAAGTGTCTTGCATGGTTGCTCGCAGGAGCTGGGGATCGAACCCTCGACCTTCCGATTGAGAGACTAATTGAACGCCTGTGTGACTGAAAAGCATATGTCTAAAAGAACAGAGTGCGAACCAGAATTTCCCCTCGGGGATTACTGAGGTATATAAAAACAATTTAAAACAAAAACAAAAACAAAAACAAAAAAAATAAAATAAAATATATATATATATATATATACAAAACCCAAGTGCTTGTCCGTTTTCTATGGAAAAAGGTGTGACGGCCCTGGCCGAGGTGTTTTTGCCTGGTACTGTTGTTGTTTCGGTTCACGGTTTTGCTTGCTGGTGGCATGCCTGCTAGTTTTTCAGGAGAACCACCCACCCACTATTTAATCGCTGGTGGGCTTCACCTGAGTTGAAGGGCATATAAACTGGGCTGCCACAGATTTCTTCATCTTTCCTTCGAGACAGCCTAGACATACGTTCTGCCATTGTATTTTGGTATTGTATTGAATAAACTGTACCTTGGAAGCAAGTTTAATGTGTGGACCTCCATTGAATGTGAAGCAGTCCTGGGGGTATTTCTTCCGCGCTGCATGCATTGTTTTTGACAAATTTGGCATTTTGTAATGTATGTGCAACATTATTTTGTATCATATATGATTTGCTGTTTGTTTACTGCTTAAATCAGACGTTGCAAACGCATCACGTGACATGACATCCGATTTAAGCACCTGTCTAGAGTTGAAACGCGTAGGCACGCCGTTGTTTAAAAAAGGATTTTTTACTGTACAATGTGCCTCAGACATTTAGTTTTAGACGGCCTACCCACGTTATACGTCATTAGAACAGTCAGCTAACTGAATAAACTGTTGCAACTTAATTACAAAAATAGTGATACTTACTTTTGTCAAATGTAAAAATTCTTATGACCAATCATTGCCATTGCCAACTTTAATTTTATCTTCATATACATTTGCAATACAGTAAAGGAAAGTATTTGCATACTTGTGAAAAAATAGCAAACATTTGTATTGTAATTATCCTATCCGAGTCTCATTATACAAACATAGCACTAAATGTATGTTATTAAAGGTTTTACATGCACTCAGTTTACAGTTTTTATTTTCAATTTATAAGACCTGTAACAACATTTTACATATGTACCACAAAATGATGAAATGTACAGTACAAACCTACTTCTTTATCCAAACACTTCCATCAGAAACTTTATTTAGACAAATTATAATCTGTAACATTCAATAAATCTATTGCATCATTTTTTACTGAATGTTTTGTACAAGGTAAACATTTGATGCAATGTAACTATAGCATAATGGTTATTTTTTTTCTCTCTTAAACCAATTAAATACAGCTGCAAAGCACTTTGATCAAATCACTCCACACAGGACAAAATAATTCAATTTAGACTGGTGTGAACAAAGTTGATTCATATCCTTTCAGGAAGCTCTAAAACCTATTGCAGAGTTCAGTGCCATAGCTCTTGCCTAGGCATCTATGAAAGCTAACGCATAACTGTGTATTCTCCTAATGGTATGCTAGTATCTTTACGTGCTGAAAAGCATCTAGACATTTCGTAGCAACCACTGTGGGGGTGAAATTCCTGATTGTGAGAAGTAGCTCCACCACCATGGTTTCTCCTGCTTCTCTATCCCCCCCTCCATATCTTGTTCGCTGTAGTGTTCAAACTGGTTATATGGGTCAAATCGATCCCATGTGTCTAATGTCGGAAAGAGGTGGTAACCAATATCAGGATCCACAGGTACCTAGTGTATAGAAAAGGAAAAGAATGAGTATTGAGTGCAGGGATCAAAACATTATAAAAAATAATAACAAAACAAAGTCATAAGAAGAAGAATAGATTAACTTTGAACATCTCCCTTTATAATTTAATGTAATCAATTGAGCTTGTCCTATCTGAAAAGGCTCTGACTCTTGTTAAGACAGCATGCTATTTATTTTTGATGAAGTCACAATTAAGTAGGATTTCATATAAGCTCAGGGAATATATACATATATATACATACACACATACATTATTGTTTTAAGTATCCCAGTTTTGTATTTGTGCATGTAAACATCATATCCTGATTTCAGAAACCGAGATACTATTATTGATAATTTATACAGGGATATGAATAACCTGTGAGCATGTAAACGTCATACCCCAAATATGATCAAAATCGGGATAAGGCATATAACCGGGATACTCAAGTCCATGCAAGTGCACTCAGTGTTATAAAAGCTTGTGGAATAATGTCTGTGCATTCACTAGCTGTTGGGGTGTTGTCCAGAAATTGATGTTGGCATTCTTAATAATATATTATCTGATTAGAATGATCATCATACATCAACTTTGGATGGAGCAGCCGATGTTGGATATTTTGGTGTATTAGATATTAAGCATGAAAATCCAGAGTTTAATATCAAAGATCTGTGCTTATTTTGTAACATTTACCAAAACCAAATTCTAAGTAGACTACATTTCCCAATAAGTAGTACAGCAAAATTACTTAATACTTGCTGCAATATTAAACAATCCAAACTCAAATCATCATATCAATTTATTCTGTCTACTGTGAACCTATGAAGGAGAATTTTATTATTATAAATAATTCCAAACCCAACCACCTACTTATGGAATTAGATTTGTCTTTATTACATGCGAGAAAAGAAATGATCTGAGACAAAAAAAAAGTTTTCATACCAATCGCAAAAAATAAAATGTAATAAAAACGTTTCGAGTGAAAATATTTTTAATTCTGAAAAAAAAAAAAAAATCAGTGTAAAAATATTTTCTCTCAAAACCGAAGTCTTTACTATGGATTCAGTTTTTTGCTCTCGTGTCAGGATTTTGCTCTCGCTGTGAAAATTGTGTCATTCAAGTGTCAATCATTGGAGTCTTTGCGCTGCCAGTGAGCTGATTCCGTTCGACTCCCAACAAGACGATTCTCACCCGACTGGCCAATAGGAACATGGCCACAATGTTTCAAGAGATACACTTTTATTTTTTTTATATATTTTTACACTGATGGAGCTCAGCGGAAGTTCAGACAGGAAGACTGGTGTTATTCTTTCATTCATTGACTCACCTCTTCATTCATTCTTAAACCACACCCCTACTATCTCTCTCTCTGGCAAGCAGCTGATCATGGGCGTGTATCATCTTGGAATTAACCAACCAGATTCTGCCACGAACTTTCTCTACCAATCAATGGGTTACTGTCAATAGTTTAAAAACTCTCTCTCTTCCACAGTCATTTCGTAGCTGCAGGCATACGCCGCAATACGCTCTTCGTGCTCAATTTGCAGCCAGCGAGAGACACTGCCTAAATCAGATTCAACTCAAAAGGAGAAAGTCATCTCCACTCGAATGACCTCAGCCCCACGGGCAATGGCAGGACACGCAGGCGCAGGAAGCAACCTGATCATCCAAAATCTGTGAAGTTCGGTAATTACCTCAAAGCTGCATCATGTCTCTCACAGTCGCTTAAATTTCATTTCTCAGTGACAGCGTTCTCACTTAAAATACAGCCTGCTTCAAGAATAATGTTCATGCTGCATTTAATCCATGCAGCTGCTGGCCTTGGCGGCTCGGTGTCACAGGCAGAGAAAAACATCATGTTTTACAGCGGTCTCAGGCACATCCTTGTTAACTAAGGAAGCGTGCATCATGGCTGGCACGACTCTCTTCTCACCTGTGCACCGACGCGAGTGGCCGCACATTCAGTAGCTCCGTCCCTGTCGTACTCGTCTTGATATGTTACTCGTTTATTTTGGCTCTGTGCCAACTTATACTTTTATAGTTTTTATAGTACACTTTCAGTGTATAACTTTATGTATCCTATGGATACTTTTTCGTGTTTTCGTGGAAATAGCAGCGGAAAACTTGCTTATTCAAGGGAGAAGCTGCTCTCACTCCGGACAGCGGGACAAGCCGGCATCGTTCACCCGATACCTGAGGAGCTGAGGTGGCGGTACAGAGGCTGTCGAGCCGGCGCTAAGCTAAAGGCTAGGCTAGCGGCTAAGCAATGGAAGTACAAGCCCTCGGTTCCGGTGATAGTTATGGGGAACGTAAACTGTCTAACCAACAAGACAGACGAGCTGGCTGCTCTCGTGAGGGCATTTAGAGAGTGCAGTTTAATGTGCCTCACAGAAACCTGGCTGACTCAAAACACCCCGGACGCTAACGTGGATCTACCAGGCTTCACTACAGTGAGAGCGGACAGAGAGACGAAATGCAGCGGCAAACGGAAAGGAGGAGGACTCGTGCTGTTTATTAACACCAGATGGTGCCACCATGGACATGTTACTGTGAAGGAGGCAACGTGCAGCAAAGACATCGAGCTGCTGGCGGTAGGTCTCCGTCCTTACTACATGCCCAGGGAGTTCTCCCACGCCATTGTTGTTGTTGTTTACATTCCTTTGTCGTTTGTCACCCAAATTAAATCTGATTTTAAGTTACGGAACATGTATTTGAATACATGTCGCTGAAGGAGGGTCAAACTTGATGCAGCTTGACTAGTTCATGCAAACACTATATCAATTAGAATGGACTTTGAATGGGATATGCCGAAATACTTCAAAACGTAAATGCAGATAAAATGTAAATACCGACAAAGAAGTCTCTACAGACTTTCAAGTGCTTCGTTCAGAGGAAGGATGGTCGCTCTGATCCATTAGATGTCGCCATCGGGCATTAGCATGAATCCAAAACAACTCAAACTGCATAGTCACATTAACAGGCTAACGGTTGCGCCCGAGTAGGCTTATAGCCCCACTTTGCATAATTCTATACATTACCATAATCTTAAATGTTGCAAGACATTCAAATTAATGGCGAGCGTAGTGTTTTTCTGTCTATAAATCTGCAGCCTAACAACTTCATGCACAAAGGTACTAGCGGCTGGGCAGCCCTCATAAACCAAATGTAGATCCTGTAATTACAGCTCAGTCATCGTCAGAGATAGCAGGACTTGGGCGTCGCTTTCTTGGAGGACAGCAAGACTAAGACAAGTACACAGGATATACTCAATCTCTGCTATATGCACTCTAAAAAATGTTCTAATTCAGTCTTTAAACCAGGTAATGGCCAGATATCACGGTAATTCAGAACAGCACCACAGGTGGCGCTGTTGTGTTATAATTGAATGTCATTTCACTCTGGCAGTTGTCCGGCTGGCAGGTAAACCCGTGAGAGCTCTCTCTAATTCAGCAATGAGTACTGCTAAAGTATAAGTGATTTAGCATGCGTGTTGAACCTAATTTAGGTGGTGATAATAATCATAGATTAAAGCGCACATGGAGTTCTCACTATATTGTCAGTTAACAAGGTGTGGCAAACCAGCCATATAGGATTCTGCTCATGGCTCCCGGCTCTGGCTTCTCCACCCATACCAACCAGCAGCTCAATCGACCTGCATCACAATTATAAGCATTGCAAGTACAAACAGTAGGTGATTGTCCAGTTAAGGCACACTATTTGGCGCGTGGTCGGAAGCAACTTCAGCAGACCGATGGACTCATGCAAGAATATGTAATCCCGAAGTAAATCAGAGATCACTAACTTACTATTTAAGCAAAAGGTACTTTAGCCCCTTCATACTAGTCATGGTAATTTGACCTCATTCAGCGGGTCGCATTACAATCGTGTCTCTTTAACATCAATTCCAGCGGGCTGTGTCTACTCATAAAGTCAATGCTAAACTTTCATCTTATTTCAGTGCATCCCTATAGGTTTTGGGGGGAACTGCACTCTGCATCGGCATGGCAGTCTACAGGCCATTTACATTTAGTTTAATCGGAACGCAAATCGGATGACTCGGTGGGTCTGCACATTATGAAAATTCTGTCTCAGTCAAATCTGTCTCAGCCTCAGTATGGACCGAAGATTTGTAAACTGTTATTAATCCAAGTAAACGCTTGTTGATGAACTCGTCTGTTTTGTCATAAATCGGTTACAACTATTCAGTTGTACACTGCATCCTAATTGTTCAGTCGCAACAGCAACGAGAACTCAGTCATCATGGCAGCAGGACGGTCATTCATTGCTATAATTCATGTCCAATACAATCCTAATCATCCATCATAAAACAGAAATTCCGTATCTTGGTCTTCAATTTGTTCAGACCTTCCTGGACCTGCAAACTTTGTCAGGAGTTACATGTGTACCAAGGATGCTGCTAATAATGCTAACATGGTTTGCTTTTGCAGCATCTCAACCTGGTCATCACAGGTTCCTGAGCATCAAGATCCGACTCCTATTTTTATGCATCTTTTATTTCTTTATTCTACATCATTAATGATTGCAAATGTTTCATAATCACTTCTTCATGACTTTAACATTCTACAGCTATTTCTTCCACGCATGTTGCCATGGTAGCGCCTAAAAGAATTTCTGAGTATGCTGCATCGCTCATGAAGCTCAGGTTAGCTGGATGCGCTGGCTGATTGAATCACATTGCACCAAGGTCAACTAAACTTATTTCATACCGACGACGTGTTACATCAATCACGAGCCATAAATAAGTTAGGTTCATGGCTATTCAGGTAATTCCTTTAGAATAGTCAGCTCCACATCAGCAGTCAATCCAGGTGTCCTTTTCTCCTCGACAACTCGGATGATGGTCTTCCCCTGACTTCCAGTCCTATATTCATCCAGATATCTGGCGGTTCGGTAAGCCAAATGGTAAGAAAAACATATACTGTAACTGGTGGTGGTGTATTTCATGATGTTCTATAAGGTTAAGTCTAACTTCCCTCTAAATCACGGGCGTCACGTTTGCAGTATTTCATTCTTCTCACAGTCATGCTGGCCACGTGTCGGGTCTAACAGACCCAATACACGCCGGGCCAGATGGCTACTATGTCAGACCATTAGAGAGTCATGCCAGGCCACATGTCTGCGGTCCCGAACCCAACATGCCGGGCCACATGACCACAGGGCAGCTTAGTAGTCAGGTCTCGGCAGACCCCGGATATGCCGGGCCAGATGGCTACAGGGTAGGCTTAAGAGTCATGCCGGGCCACACGTCAGCGGTCGCCGAACCCTACGTGCCGGGCCACATGACTAAGGGCGGCTAGCAGTCTTCCAGGCCACGTGTCGGTCAACAGAACGAGATGCGCAGGCCGGATGGCGGCTGGTCAGTCCTCGTTTTTGTGCAGGCCACATGTCAGCGGTCGCTGAACCCTACATGCAGGTCACATGATTACAGGGCAGATTAGCAGTCATGCTGGCCACGTGTCGGGTCTGTCAGATCCAATACACGCCGGGCCAGATGGCTACAGGGTAGGCTTAAGAGTCATGCCGGGCCACACGTCAGCGGTCGCCGAACCCTACGTGCGGGCCACATGACCAAGGGCAGCTAGCAGTCTTCTAGGCCACGTGTCGGTCAACGTACCTAGATGCGCAGGTCGGATGGCAGCTGGTCAGTCCTCAATTTCGTGCCGGACAACATGTCAGCGGTCGCTGAACCCTACATGCAGGTCACATGATTACAGGGCAGATTAGCAGTCATGTTGGCCACGTGTCGGGTCTGTCAGATCTAATACACGCCGGGCCAGATGACAAGTAGCCCGGCACGACTACTGTACCTGACCTATATGTAATATGACACTTTTTTACATCACATGAAGAAAACTTTCAAGCACTTTCATGTTTCTAATGATACACAGCTTTATGTAAATGGGTGAAGTATCCCTTTAAATTGCAAACTGCAATTTATGGTGCTCGACAGTTTACTAATTTCTTCTCGAACCTCCTATTTGTTTTGTACTCTGCCTCTATGAGCTATGAAGACTGAGCTTCTAGTTCAAAATGCAGTTTTCCTTTCTTTTGTTTGGCCTTATTTTTTGTATTTTCTCCTCGCTCTATGTAGACTATGTCACATTTGTGTGTGTATGTGCGTGCACGCACGCGTTTGTGTGTGCATATCTGTGTGGCTCCCCTGCCCAGACTCATCCCAATCCCACTTCACCCTGTCACCACTGCCAACCTGATTAATCGATAGAGTTAAAGGTATAAAAATGGTACACTTGAATGTAAGGAGCCTTCTCCCAAAGATTGATTTAATTAGAGTGTGGGTCGCCTAGCACAAACCTGATGTTGTTACCTTCTCAGAAGGATGGCTGCACAGCAAAATTTGTGACAACGAAGTAGAACTAGATTATTACATGTTATATAGAGCTGATAGAGGCACAAGTGGTGGAGGTGTGGCTATAATAATAATTATAATAATAATAATAATAATAATAATAATTTACACTTTATTAATCCCACGAGGGGAAATTCGGTTTTTTACACTCTGTCTAACACACACATAGGCCGAGATACACACTCATGCACAAACAGGGTTCTAGTGACATGCATTAATGGAGAGGTCTCAGAGTGAGGGGGCTGCCCACAGCGAGCGCTCCAGAGCAGTTTTTTGGGGTTCGGTGCCTTGCTCAGGGGCACCTCGGCAGTGCTCAGGAAATGGACTGGCACCTCTCCAGTTACCAGACCAGTTTCCGGACTTGGTCCGTGCCGGGACTTGAACCGGCGACCCTCCGGTTCCCAACCCAAGTCCCTACAGACTGAGCTACTGCCGCCCCATATATATACATTTCCTCTCATTTTTTGTCTGAACCTGCCACTCCTAAAGTATCCCCTTCATTCTTGAATGTCTTTTTGTTAAGCTAAAATTTCATGAAAATCTACTTATCGGTACTATCTATAGACCTCCACCTGTTCATCTTGAGTCAACCAAATGCATAGTATCTACTCTTCCCTCATTTGAACAGCCATGCAAAATGATTTTTCTTGACGACTTCAACAGCAATTGGCTAGACCAGTCCTCAACACATGAAAAAAGCCTGCTAAATAGCATAAACTTAACCCAGCTAAGCAATGAACCTACAAGAACTCATGACTATAAGTCAAAGCCATTATTAGACTGGATCCTTGTCACCCATCCTGACAGAATTATCAAGTCTGGTACTATATCTGATTGTTTTAGTGACCACTCAGCCATCTTTTGTTTGTGGAAAATTAAAAATTATCCCGGTAGCAGCCCCTCACTGTGGCTTAGGTTTTTTTTGATTCTGCGAAATCAAGTCCCAATACAGGTATCAGCTCATACCCACTGCTGAAGATTCCTGGGATTACTTTCATTCTGAATTTACAAGAGTGATTGATACACATGCCCTCTGGAGGGATGTCAGGGTCAAAGGAAGACATCTGGCTTGGATCAGTTCCAACCTAATCAGTCTTTTTAAACAACGGGACACAACTTGGAAGACATACAGGAAAACCAAGGACCCTGCTGACTGGGACACCTACAGATCTTTAAGGATCTTATGTAAAACAAAAACACGCAATGCTAAATCAGACTTTTACCAAAAACACCTCACAGAAAACATGCATAATCCAAAACAGTTCTGGAAAAGCATAAATAACATTCTCAATAAGTAAAATAAAATCACCAGTACCCAGATTCGATGCAATAACATTATGATTCAAGAATCATCTCCTGCTGCAAACACTTTCAATCTTCACTTTACCTCCAATGGCAACTCCCTTGTATTCGACTCACCTGTGGCATGTGAATCGCCTAATAGTTCTACTTGCAGACGCAGTTTCTCTGTACAAAAATATTACCTGCAGAAGTGCAACATGTAATTAATGAACTAAAGGATGACTGTGGAACTGGACCAGATGGCATCGAGACTAAATTTATTAAGTTAGCTGCTCATATCTTGATGTATCCACTCTGCGACCTATTTAACCTCTCTATATCAACATGTACTCTCCCTTCCACTTGGAAATGCGCTATAGTAACTTAACTTCACAAGGGAGGAGATCCTTGTGACAACAACAACTATTGCCCAATATCAATTATAAACTCTATTGCTAAAATCTTTGAGAAACTAATTTTCCATCAATTATCTCACTATGTTAACACATTTAACATCTTATCTCCATTCTTGTCTGGTTTCAGGCCCAATTTCTCAACCTCCACAGTACTTCTAAAATGTACACATTTTTTCCGCCTCTGAAAACAGCGAACTTACTGGTGCAATTTTTCTTGACCTAACCCTGGCCTTTGACATTGTTTATCACTATCTACTGCTGGATAAACTCAATTCTATTGGCGTGTCTCAGAACAATGTACTTTGGTTCAATTCCTACCTTCATAACAGACACCAGTGTGTCAGCTTTAATGGAAATTTATCTAATTACCTGATTGTTGAGAAGATAGCTAGCTAGCTAGATAGATAGATAGACTGCCCTACTGAAAATAACCAACAACCTCATGATGTCAGCAGACTCCAGACTCCTATCCTCATCCATACTCATCCTCCTCGACCCGAGTGCAGCTTTTGATCCTCCCATTCCATCCTCCTACTGGCATCCATTGGTTTATCAGGTACACCGCTGGACTAGTTTTTTTCCCATCTCTCCGGCCACACTCAGTTCATTCAGTTAAAAACATTGTCCTCAGTCCAATCCTCTTCATCATCTATCTTCTCCCCCTCTGCCATATATTCAGGAAACACAACATTCACTTTCACTGCTTTGTGGACTACACCCAGCTCTACTTTGCCATTAAACCTACCTCCCACCTCCCTCTGGGATTGCTTTCATGACATCAACTCCTGCTTCTCCTCCAACTTTCTCAAACTTAACAGTGGCAAAACTGAGATTCTCCTCAATGGTTCCAAATCCACTGTCACAAAAACAAACAGCTTCACCATTACCATCGACAACTCTTCAGTCCCCCCCCCCCTCAGGTCAAGACGTCGTCCTCGACGGCACTCTGTCATTCCAAACCCACATCAAGAACTCAGTCCACATACTTCCATCTTCGAAACGTCAACCGCCTCCCTCACCCCTCCCAGCACCGCCATCCTGGTCCACTCTCTGGTCACCTCCCATCGGGACTACTGTAACTCCCTTCTCTCTTGTCTCCCCCAAAAGTCCCTTCATAAACTCCAACTGGTTCAGAATGCTGCAGCCCGGATCATCACCAGAACACCGTTCAACCACCACATCACCCCTGTTCTCCAACAGCTCCACTGGCTCCCAAACACATACAGCATTACACACACTCCTAACCTTCAAGGCCCTCCATAACCTAATCCTTACCTCACTGCTGCTATGCCCCCCACCTCTGGAACTCTCTCCCATCTGATATCCGAAACATCGACTCTCTAACCATCTTCAAATCACGTCTCGAAAACCCACCTGTTCAAACAAGCCCACTCCCTCTGTTCTGTTTTTAATTTAATTTTGTTGTTTGTTTTGTTCCGTTTCTTTTATTATCTCCTACTAAGTTTTTAATTTTCATGTTTTATATTGTTTGTTTTTAACTCTGCTTGTAAGGCATCCTTAGGTTTTTTGAAAGGTGTCCATAATTAAAATGTAATATAATTATTATTTGTGGATCTTCATACACCCATTTCTGGATCTTGGGGCATTTGCAAATCGCCTTCTGTCTGTTTGTGACTTATTGGGACTAAAATAACTAGAGTTAAGAGAGCAAAACCCTGAACACTGCATAGTGGAAGAATGTTTTAAAAAGCGCAACAACCTCATATAAATGTGTAAGATATAAAATTCTACAAATTAAAATAATATATAGGACTTAAATTATACCAATCAGATTAAAGAAGGCCTTTCTGTCAGTGAAGCGTATCATTATGATGAATTGGAAAATATGTAAACCATATAGCTTTAGCACTGACAATTGGTTAAAAGACTTCATGGACATACTTTCAATATAACGGGCAGCCTCAGCGTTCTCTGAATGTAATTAAGGAGAGAAGGATCCTGAAACTTTATTAGACTGTACTTGGAAAATAGATTACACAATTTAAGTTACTGTAAATGTACTACACCACCCCATTGTCTTTTTTTCTTCTTTCTTATATTGTCCATTATTGTGCTTTGTATTGTACACATATTAGTCATATGTAATGACATAACATATTTTTGTTGTATGTGTAAGTGCTGTAAAAGGGTTGTGTTTTGGAAAAAATATATGAATAATAAAAAATAGACAAGGCATGTCCATACAATTAAACAGTTAATGATCAGCACTTACAACTATTTACTTTTTAACTTAATGTATCTGATTACAAACTTTCCATATACTGCCGTGAACACAGCATTACATATTGCCAGCTAACATCGGGCACAGACCAGGACACCAGCTCACTGGAATCTTAAGCCTGCAATATGCTCTTTAAGTAAAAAGCTGGGGTTTATTTTTTTATTGTTGAATCTGTAAATGAGGATCATCTGAAAATGGCTCTAGAAATGAAAAGGATATGACTATATGACATCTTGTTTTCCACTTATAGAAGTTGCCTTATCGTAATTGTGTTTAGCTGTCTGGAAGTCTGAAGGAAAAACGATTATTGTTAACACTGCAAGGAAGTTTTGGGATACGTTGGAAATTGTAAAGTGCTGATTGAATGGATATTTGTGTAAATGTTTGTCATCCTATACCCAGTAACTACAGGTCAATAATCAGTGTCTTATTAAGTCCCATCTCTCCCTCTTCTCTGGTACATCTCTTATATAAACACATTTTTTAGGATGGCCCTTGATAAACATATTGAATTAACTCAAACCAAATCAGAAAAATAGTTATAAGATTCAAAACAGAGGTGGCGCCGATAGCGCAGCGGCAGCGCGCGCGCACCATGTTGCGAGGCTTTGCTCCTCGCGCGGGCGGCCCGGGTTCGCGTCCGGCCTGTGGCCACTTTCCCGCATGTCTTTCCCCACTCTCTCCCTGTTTCCTACTCTATCCACTGTCCTATCAATAAAGGCAAAAAGGCCAAAAATAAACCTTTAAAAAAAAAAAAGATTCAAAACAGACATTTCAGAAAAGTTGCTGGATAGCGTAATAAAAATGTCCAACCTTCTCCAAGACAAAGTCAACACGTCCAGCCCTGTTCATGTTATAAGGCAGATGAACCCTCTTGCTGACCCTTGAATAACCATTAGCTGTGGCTGTCAGGATGTGAGTACCAGGGTTCAGCAGCCGCCAGTAGTCTCCGTCTTCAGCTAGGGGGAAAAGAGGACAGGAGTGAAGGCAAAAGGATGTGTGCATGTGTGTCACGGTTACAGGCAGAAAACAGGGAGGACGACCCAATTGCAGTAAAAACAACATCCAGAAAACCAGGCAGAGCAAAAACAACAAGTAAATCCAGGAAGCAGAGGGAAACTTATGACGGTGGTCAGGGGACACAAAAACGACAATGAACTGACAAAGAGAGTAACAAACACAGAAACTAAATAGACATGGGGTAATCAGATACATGTGAGACAAATCACACAGGAGAGACTAATCAGGGTAATCAAACAGGTGGGAAACAAAGAACACAAGACCTGGGGCCTGTACTACGAAGCAGGATTTGAGGTTAGCGAGGTAACCTCAGGGTTAACCCTGGGTTTTCATTCCTACGAGGGTCGTTCACTTTCCTACCTGGGTATATCACCAACTTATGCTGCACACCTAACCTGCTCCAGAGCATGTTATGTTTAAGATAAGCGATCAACCAGTGAAAATCTCCGCCCACTGACCAATCAGATCCTTTGATCATGGAGTCCCACATGATTTTATATTAGGTTATGGTCCGTTAGGTTAATGATTTTTTTTTATTTTTTAAATTATATCTTTATTTCGAATGGA
The DNA here is from genome assembly GCF_947650265.1 of Symphodus melops. Classification (NCBI taxonomy): domain Eukaryota; kingdom Metazoa; phylum Chordata; class Actinopteri; order Labriformes; family Labridae; genus Symphodus; species Symphodus melops. The sequence goes on along the minus strand of NC_136692.1, from coordinate 23,180,551 downwards.
CAGAAAATGACCACACATCAAACATACGTATCAACAAAGGTAATGACAAATGTCCATCCAGTTTTTGTTTTAAAGTACAATAGAAAAGGGAAAAACAAAAAAAAACATGAAACCAAGAACAGAAACCAGGTGAGGGGGGTCACCCGCCGCCGCCATCAAAAAGAGAGACATCGAAAGACATTCACGGAAATAAACATAAGATAGTGGTACCAGTGATATTAGAAAAAGTCTGCTCTCTCGGGGGTAATAAAGACAATCCAGTTATTCCAGATCCGATAGAATTTGTCCCTTTGAATTTTTAGTTGATAGGATAGTTTTTCCATCTTAAATATTTCAAGAGTTACTCCAAACCAATCCTTAATAGAAGGTAGAGTCGGATTCAACCATCTTCTCGTAATCGTTTTTTTGCTTGCCACCAAAAGTAACTGTAATAGTTTTATTTCACTCCTGCGTTCCAAAAAAGAGACGCGACCCAGATACAGGACCTCAAAGCTCAGAGGAACTTGAGTGTTAAAAACCTTACTTAGAGATGTCTGAATACCCCTCCAGAAGACACCTAGTTTGGGACAATCCCAAAAGATATGGTAATGATTAGCCACAGTCGAGCCACATTGTCTCCAGCATGGCACATGTTCCCCTTTATTCCTCTCCTGATGTGGTGTCCTGAAAAACCTAATAATATTTTTCCAACAATGTTCCCTCCAGCTCATGGAGCTGGATGTTGACCACTGAAAGGACCATATATCGCCCCACGCCTCCTCAGATATCTGGATCCCAGATTCTCTTTCCCATTTACCTTTAATGTAAAAAGTATTCTTATTACCAGCATGGGATAGAGCAGTATAAAGCTTTGAAATCGAGTTAGAAGGGGTCATGGTTAATGCATTCTTTACAATGTGAAAAAATTCTGATTCAACAGCTGAGAGGTTGGCCAATTTACATTCATGGACAATATATGACCGTAACTGCAGGTATCTGTGGAAATCGTTCCGCGACAGGCCATGTTTGTCCCTCAGGGTCTCGAAGCTGTGCACAGTGTTTTCCTGAGTAAGTGAAAGGAGAGTAGTGAGACCATGCACCGACCATGATTTAAAGCTAGAGTCGTGTCTGTTAGGGAGAAAATCTGAATCATGCGCGAACCATCTGAAAGATCTCAACATTTTACATATATCACAAGTATTTATCACTTTCTGCCAGACTTGAAGAGTATGATTCACCCAAGGATTCCCCAATCCTTCCAAGCGAGCCATAAGACCCTTATCCGCTATCACTGCTTGGATGGGGAACTGTTTAGATAGGCTGGACTCCAGTTCCTTCCATCTAGCTATATATGTGTCATCACACCAGTATAGGAGGGGAGCTATTTGTGAAGCACAATAATAATTCCTTAGACAGGGGAGACCTAACCCTCCACTTTCCTTGGCCAGTTGAAGGGTGGCATATTTAATCCTTGGTTTCTGGCCCTGCCAGACAAATCTGGAGATCCATTTGTCCCACTCACTGAATTGATTATCAGACACCTCCACAGGCAAGTTCCTAAAAAGGTAAAGTAAACGGGGGAGCACATTCATCTTAACTGCACTTATCCTAGAGCTAAGGCTCAAAAAAGGGACCAAGTTCCATCTGTGTAAATCTGCTTTTATACTTGAGGATATTGGCTCATAATTTGCCCGGAAGAGCACTGAAAGGTCTCGTGTCAGGTGGACACCCAAATACTTAATACTCTCGTTTTCCCAGTTTACTTTAAATTTCTCACGTAAATTCGCAGAGGCCACATAGTTAAGAGTCATCACCTGAGTTTTTAAAATGTTAACTTTATAGCCAGATAACCTGCCAAAATCAGTCAAAGTAGACATCAATTCTGTGAATGACTTCTCCGGTTCCCCCAGACAGACCAACACATCATCCGCAAACATTGCTACTTTATGCTCTATTCCGGACATAGTAATGCCCTTAATATTTCGGTTTTGTCTAATTAATTGGCCTAGTGTTTCAATAAATAAATCAAAGAGGAGTGGCGAGATTGCGCACCCCTGCCTGCATCCCCAATTCAGAGCAAAGGCTCCAGAAAGATCACCATTTACCTTGATGCGGGCCGAGGGTCTGTCATATAACGCCTGGATTACTTTAATAAACTTCACCTGAAAACCAAACTTCCCCAGTACCTTATACAAAAAAGCCCATCTAACAGAGTCGAAAGCCTTTTCGGCATCCAGACTCCCTATAATTGATTGAGGCCCCTCTATATGAATTTGACTTAAAATGTGTAGTACTCTCCTAATATTATCTGACGTCTGTCTCTGATGAATAAAACCAGTCTGGTCCAAATCGATGAGAACAGGCAGCAGCTTCTCCAGTCTGCGGGCAAAAACAGAGGTGAACGGTTTATAATCCAAATTGAGGACACTAATTGGCCGGTAATTCCCACATTCTCGCCTATCTTTACCCTCCTTAGGGATAACAGAGATAATGATTATTTTTTTAATGATATCCTTCAACAGAGACTGAAAAAAAGCACTCGAGCATTTCAGTTGAAGATGTACAATTACGAATATTATCTTCTGGCTTGAATTGTATTTCTATAATAATGTTTAATGTCTCCATGCCTGTTTGTGAACATCAGAGCTGCAGCTGAAATATAACTTCTCAAAACTGTTCTTCTCTCCACTTCAAAGAATCAGAGCAACACATTCAGTTCAGAGAAGAAACAGGAGTTATTATAGTAATTTCTAAGGTGAACTAACAATGGAACAAATATGATAAAAACCGCAAGCGGTGATGAAGGGCCCAAAGCACCCTGTGCATGTCAGCGTGTGTCTTGACTGCGAAAAGTGCGACCGCAGGAGTGCAACCACGACACGTGGCCAAGCAGCAGGCCTGACTTTGTGATGATCTGATGAACAGGGTCTTGGGTAAGTGTGTTACAATATGAAGCTTGAAAATGTAAATTTGGGCCATTTTTTATATATTAAAAAAAATATTGCCGACTTCCTGTTGGGTTTTGATTATGGGTGCAAGACGATTTTTTGTAGTTCCTGACATGGTTAATATACAAAACAATGGTCATGTATGTCAAAGAAAAAACCTCTGGAAACCTAGAAAGGAAAAAAAGGTGTGTGCCGAGACATCAAAGGTTATTGATGGTTGCAATATGACGCTTTTTGCATCACATGAAGAAAACTCTCAAGCCAAGAAAAACACATTTTTCTCGTCTCAGGGCAAAATGAGGGCTGGATTCACAACCATTCAACACAACTACCATGTTTCTAATGATACAAAGCTTCATGTAAATGGGTGAAGTATTCCTTTAAGACTAGACTAAGAAACACTAAACCAGGAACCCCAACACAAAAGTAAAACAGGAAACAATAACACAGACAACATAGAAGGACACAAGGATACAAAGTAACACAGAAAACACTGAAGACTGAACTAAGAAACACTAACACACTGGGAAATACAGTAGGGAAAAATTATAACTAAAACAAGACAGGAAATCAGAACAAAATCATGACAATGTGTGGATGTGTGCATGTGTATGCCTGTTTGGAGGACAGGAGTGAAGGCAAAAGGATGTGTGGATGTGTGGATGTGTATCAATAAATCTGTTTACCTGTGGTCACGTCTTTTCTAATCCCCCTGACAGAGATAGTTGCACCTTTTATTCCATTTCCTCGAGTGTCTTTAACTACACCTTTTATCCCCCGATGGACCTGTTAGGTAAAAGAATAACAATAAATAGGGATATCATTTCCATGTAAGTCTAGTTATTTTGCTCTTTAAGTCAAACCAACTTGAATTGAGCTTGTATTGCACTTTTCTTGTAGTTTGACTATAAAAAGCTTTTATTAAATTGTAGATCACATTTACCTGTTCACACCACATTCAAATATAAATGGCCCAGGCTGTTATGTTGAGGTGTCTATTAGTAACTGTGTTGATGTATAAACTACTGCTGACAGAGCAGCAGGAGCAATTTTAGGTTTAGTGTCTTGTCCAAGGACACTTCTAAATGTGACTGCCGTAGTTAGGAATTAAACTTTGACCTTCCAGTTAAGAGATGACTCTACCACTGAGCCTGCCTGCTTGGAAAAAAATGCTTTCATCTGCCTTGTGCTAATGTCAAATACTAGGCACATAATTAAGCCCTGTTTCCACTAAGCGGATCCAGTATGTATCAGTACGGTTTGGTTTGGTAAAGCCTTATCCCGTTTGCATTTTGACAGCCAACCGTGCCCTATTTTTAGTAGCCGGAATCAGCCCTAGGCTTAGATTTGTGTATGGACCGTATGGATGTGTCCCTACCAATCTCAAAAGATACTTGAAATGTCCACACCAATATTTAGGTAAACAGGGAAAAAAGGAACCTCATGCCCACACACAAAGGGTTAAATTATTTCCCACTTTGGCAACGACTCCCACTTATGTCTTTGAGACAGCTCTGTTTTTGATTTGCTTAGCTCCTTGTAGGGTGTTGAAGTTGTAATAGCGTCACATGATAGCAGCTAATCGCTAACAACTAAACCGCTAATAAATTCAACAAAGGAGAAAAATGCACCATGAACAAAACCAACGATGGAAGATATTCACCAATTTATCTACTTTGTCACTAGCTTGTGGCTCTTTATTACATAATGTAATCAAGCTTTGGTTTAGAGAAGGCTTCGCGCCACGAGGGGAAATACAGACAAATGAACAATCGACTTTGTATTTAAACACGGCAGGCTTGTGTTTGCTGCTGTCACACGGGAAGTGACGACTCTTTCAACCAATCAATGGACTGCAGTGTTTAGCTCCAGCTTTTAGGGTCGGATCGATATACTTGGCATCCCAACCGAACGGCCCCAAAACATAGGATGGTATGGTTAGGTAATTTGGGAATCTTTCCCAGCTTTAGTCTATGGAAATGCCACAAAATGCGCACTGTATCCCGCAAACCGAACTAAACCGCTCGGTGGAAACAGGGTTTATGATTAGCATTTTTTTGTATCTCTCTTTTTTTTGCATGCAAGACATATTTCAACAAAGCACATGACAAGTGTCTTACTAAAAACTTACAGACTCTAGAAAACTGAGTAGAGCTTCCTTATTTCTTTTCCATTCTGGGTAAAGCTCTGCTTCTGAGGGGAATTTATCACAGCCGAGCTCCACGGTGACCTCCAGACAATTAGTGTGCAAGTAGTTGAAGTCTGACATACCTGCAAGGAAGACAAATTAACAAATGTGTACTAATGAGAAATATCACAAGCAAAAATGTGATGGTCCTCACTAGCTTAAAATTGATTATATCTTACCACCAGCGAAACTATACCACAATGCCCCATTGATTATGCCCCTAGTTCGGTAAAAAGAGGCTCCACACCTCCCTGTCTCATTGTTAGACATGGTGTCATGGGAATCTGCGTAGGTGCGTGCCAGCTGCTTAAAGACCTAGTTTGGGAAGATTGTAATACTTAATATGGCGAGAGCAGTTAGAATATACCTGCACAGTTTAACCAGCACAGTAACCATTAATATTTCTCTCGATAAACTTAGCCATCCATTTTCCCTCCGTACCTGCTCATCTGGAGTGGGGGAGAACATTCTCTCCTCGTGCAGGTGTCTTGAGAAGTCAAAGGGATAAGAGACTACCAGCTCCCCGCCATGAAGGCTGGCAGACTGAACGAAAGGCAGTGATCGAATCCATTTCATAACTGCATGGGTCTCTGGTGCCACCTACATTCCAAAGGCAATATTGGACAATTTTTGGATCCAGGTTGAACTACTGTATCTACACTGAACAAAAATCCAAATGCAACACTTTTGTTTTGGCTCCAATTTTTCACACATTGAAACCAAAGATCTAAGACTTTCTCTATGTACAAAAAAATGCCTATTTATTGATTATTTATTGTAGGATGTGACCGTTTAATGTAAATTCTTTTAATATCCTTAGAAGGAGATGCGGTTGGGACTTTTTAACAATGTCACTGGTGTTTAAGTGCCAGCTGAGGTAATCTGAAATAGTGACACCAAGAAATAAAAAACTCTTCATCATCTCAACAACCTCGCCTTTTATGATAATAGGAGAATGGGGTAGCTTTTCCCATCTAAAATCAATGACTAACTTCTTAGTTTTGGAGGCGTTCAGGATCAGATTGTGCCCAAGGCTGGTCAGAATAAAAAGCCACTCTAAAATATGCAGTTTTATCTTAGCAAGGAGACAAAGAAAACCTTCCAATCTCTGTTGTGACCACCATTTGCATCACACAGTTCCCCCTAAGTTTCTGACAGTGGTGGCAGAGATTCTTTGGTTATGCAAACCAGTTGTTTCATCAGCTGTTCACTTGGCTTGTCTCAGAAAAATTACAGGCGAATCTTCAAAAGACCCTGGGCTAGTGCTTAATTTGTAAACCCTAAGATTCCGGAGCACAGAAAGAGTCCAAAAAGTCATCCATATACCCATACATATATCAGAGTGCACTTATTGCACATTGGAGCTGCTTGGACAGCGTCTTTCAGCAGAGAATAAGTTTACATTTTAGATCCCACTGTTCTGTGCTTAACTGATTTACATTATAAACAAAAGTCTCTCCACCTGTATGCACACTTGCGCTTTTCTGTATGAGCTCACTCCCTTTTAGAGGTTTTTCTGCAATTGTTGAGACCTTTTGCTCAAGCAAGAAAGAAAAAAGAAAAGAAAATGAGTCTGTGTTTTATTAAAATAGAAAACGCCTTTAAGTTTCATTAATGCTCAGACATGTTATGTTGTGTGCGCATGCGCAGCTGCGGTAAAACACTTTAATTATGGCACCTGGTAGTCACTTTCACTCAATCCATCATCAGGAGCGGATGGATGGATGGATGGATGGATAGATGGATGGATAGATGGATAGATACTTTATTGATCCCGAGGGAAATTCAGGATAGCCCGTTGGTATGCAACTGCTACTACTCACACTGCCCAATAACCTGTTAAAGTCACTTATATGTGTATGCACTGTACATCAATGTGTCTGTGTTACCTGGTCGAGAGGGTCGAGAGTAGATTGTTAGCCTGGAGCTCATGAGACGCGATCGCTCGGCGACGCGGAAGCTGTGTAGCAGTAGGCTATCAGTATTAGCCACTTGCGGGAGTATGGTTGTTTCGAGCAATCTGCTGGTTTCTGGTGGTGGTGGTGATGGTGGTGGTTTGGTTTGGTGATTCATGGTGTGGTGCCGCGTCATTATGTTGCGTGTGTGCGTGTAAATCACTTGGAAGAAGCATGGGTGGCATGGGTTCGGTGACAGTGTCCATAACAAAGGCGTCCATAGCAACGAGGGACGGTAGAGTCGCTGTGCGCATGCTCCTCTGGTGTTAGGCAATCTGGGAAATGTAGTTTATATTGTTTAAGCCAGATTTACTACATTTTTAACGACTTTGCAGGCTTCTTTGATTTCATTATTATATTATTTGAATAATATTTGTTTGTTGTATTTCAGATTTATGACCTGTGGTTATTTAATTTAAAATAAAATTAAGGACAAAACATGAGTTATGACATTGTGTGCTTCCTGATAAGTCTTTTCGGAGGGCTAAAAAATGAAGAAGTCCGAACAGCAATGATTACTATAATAATAAAATGCTGCTCTGTCTGACAGGATGTTCAAACGTATTTGGTTTCTTTGATTATATTGAAAACCTCACTGCAACACTTAGATGTGTGTGTAACGATATGAAAGCTCTAACCAGCTGAGAGTTGACAGCCTATAATTCCGCAGAAATTATTAGTAAGTTTAATTGTTGACCTGATGGTTTTAATTGTGCCTGATTTAGGGGGTGCTGCCTACTTCCAGTGTCACTACACATACAGCAACTATTTCATTATCACACTCACTGTTCTACGCAACTATCACAGCAGCACAGCAGAGAATAACATTAAAAACATGTTTCTTGCTGTTTTTGGCAAAATCTCTGAGCTGTCTTTAAGTGCATAAAACTCCTGTTTCATGTGCTCTTCTCTTCTTTTTTTATATTTAAAAATGCATACAAGCAGAGAAACAAGAGATTCCCAGCAGTCAGCATGCCAATTCACAGAAGTTGAGACACATAAGTGTTTTGTGGTAATTGAAAATTGGAGATTCATATGTTGGATTCAATAAGTTTAGTGTAGGCCGATGTGGATAAGATTCATGCAAATTATCCTCTTACCTTGCCAAACCAGTATTCATCAGGAATTGGTATATGGTCAATACGGTACTGCCTGCTGCGGCGGTTCCGGTAAAAAATGGAGGTGAGGTCTGGAAAATTGCGGTTAAGGTCAATATTCTGGGCATTGGTCCTTCCATTGGTCCAACTGTTCAACAAGTGACCCTGAAACAAGTGGATCCAAACACAACTATGAGTATTAAAAATGTCTTGAAAGTTGGACCAATGAAATCAATGAAATTATTGAAAATAAAGATTCTAATGGTAGCAAAATTATATGAATATTTAAAAAATATTGTATGAAGGAAAACACAGTCATTATTTATCTTGTTAACATGGCCATATATCCACATAGAAAAGTAGAATGACAAGTTTTCACACAAATTAATAGAATGGTAAATGGACTTGAGCTTGTATAGCGCTTTTCTAGTCTTCCGACTACTCAAAGCGCTTTTTACACCGCAGATCACACCTACCCATTCACACCCATCCCCACTGATGGCTGGTTTTATGTGGACCATCCAGTAATTAATTCTATTCACGCACATTCATACGCCCCAGACGCAGCAGGGGGAGATATTTGGGGTTAAGTGTCTTGCCCAATTTGTTGTGTTCAAATCAGGGCTTTTTGATTTGAACAACAATTGCATAAGATTAAAATTTTGACAAATACTTTACGTACTGTGTCGATATTGCTACACTGTGTAAAGAAAAGCTCAAATTTAAATTTCCCACAGTCTCAGGCTTATTTATCTACATATGTATCCTTAATAAAATAAAACTATTAAACTACACATTTATCAATAACACATGTATCATACCCATTTAAATGTTTAGCTAACTAAAAGATGTTTTTTTTTTTAACATTTTTGTTTGTTCATTCATCTAAAAAAAGGCGACTACAACATTGTCGTAATGTTGCTCAATGGTGTCCCATTTCACAAGCCCGATATAATATTGTAAAATAAAATTATGCATTGGCAAAGTTTTCCTCTAGCACAGTACATCAATCCAATTCCGAAGCATTACAGACATAACGGACAGTGGATTGAAAATGGATAATGGCAGTTTTTTTTTTTTCACATGTTGACAGTATTTACTTCCTGGTTCCTGATCTCCGGGTCATTGTTATCTTCTACCTCTGAAGCAGCCAGCTCATAGCCATCTGGATTCATGGAGGCCAGAATATGGATGCGGGTAGTGTTGATAATGGTCTGAATTCGATGGTTCCCCAGAATGTATTCTGAACACAAATACTGGACCAGGTAGATGAGCAGTTGGCGTCCCAGCACCTCATTGCCATGCATATTGCCCACCAACTTGATCTCTGGCTCCACTATTTCAGAATGAAGCAAACATGTTAGCCAATAGCACTTTTTGAATATGTAATGGTACATTTACCAGTACATTTTTTATATCTAGCAGCTTGTAGCAACATTAGCATTCACTTGGCCTGAGATCTAACAATATGGCTCAGTGGCACCCTCTACAAATAACATTTAAAAAAATCAGCTCCCACAGCTGTTTAATCCAGTATTATAAAATTTGATATGTGTATGTATTATACCCAAATTCACAATCAAACAAAACAAAAAACAGCCATAAAACCAACAGGAAGTCTGTTATTTGTAATTTTGTGTTTAAAAAAAACAGGCAAAATAAGCCTTTTCCAGAGGTTGTTCTCCTAGGGGAGGGGCAACTAATGGTAGAGGGGTTGAAGGCAGTGTGGAGAAGGAAAATTACCTGAATCTATAGACTACTTAAGCAGATTTCAGCCAGTCTACTCCACTGCTCCCTACTCTACCTCCTCAAAATCCTAAGGTGAAGATCCTACTTACCCATGGTCCTCTAGCTCCGAGTCTGATAGCTCTCTTATAGTTGACAACTCTATCCCCCTCCTGTCACTTCCACATTGTGCTTCCTAGGCCCTGACATAACCAAGGACACAGCAAAGAACTAGTGGCAATGAAGGCACATGTTGCCTTTTGTCTTAGCCAAAAAGTTGCACAAGATTCCGAGGTGCTCTTGAACGCACCATCACTTGTATGGTGAATGCTGTGAGTATGCTGTTCTGTGCGCACTCAGATGAAATGACTCTTTTCTCTTTGCATTTATGAAACCCCCCGGTGAGTTTATTGTTGCACATTTGAGAAGCATGATGGTGTGGATATTTAGGTTTTCATCGCTAAAGTCAAATGTTTTATCCTGTTTGTGATGCGTGACCAACTAGCTACTTTGTATGAGGCTGCACCATGCTAATTTGGCGTCATGATTCTTATGTTGAATAATTAGCCTTTCAAAATGTGTATTTAAATACCTAGTGTATTTATGTTGTATTTCACTATGTTTGAGTGCAGTGCATTTACTATTATTGTTAAATGCAAGGAATTAAAGTGAGGTTTTTTGAGTGCTATATTAATGTAAATGACTTTATTTTCTTTTGTTTCCTTTGTATCCAGACCACACACACATACAGACGTGGAAACCTGTATAATCCCTGCTGCTACAAATAAAGTTGAAGAAAGATTCTCTGACCGGAGTCGTCTGTAGTGCTCCAATCCTAACCATTAAAGAACCACAAAGCCGTTCTAAACTATATGTATATATATATATATATATATATATACTCAACAAAAATATAAACGCAACACTTTTGTTTTTGCTCCCATTTGTCATGAGATGGACTCAAAGATCTAAAATTCATTCCAGATACACAATATTACCATTTCTCTCAAACATTGTTCATAAATCTGTCTAAATGTGTGATAGTGAGCACTTTTGCTTTGCTGAGACAATCCATCCCACCTCACAGGTGTGCCACATCAAGATGCTCATCAGACACCATGATTAGTGCATAGGTGTACCTTAGACTGTCCACAATAAAAGGCCACCCTGAAATGTGCAGTTTTTGCTTTATTGAGGGTCTGGGGACTCAGAACCAGTCAGTATCTGGTGTGACCACCATTTGCCTCATGCAGTGCAACACATCTTCTTCGCATAGAGTTTATCAGATTGTCAATTGTGGCCTGTGGAATGTTGGTCCACTCCTCTTCAATGGCTGTGCGAAGTTGCTGGATATTAGTGGGAACTGGTACGCGCTGTCGTATACGCCGGTCAAGCACATCCCAAACATGCTCAATGGGTGACATGTCCGGTGAGTATGCTGGCCATGCAAGAACTGGGACATTTTCAGCTTCCAAGAATTGTGTACAGATCCTTGCAACATGGGGCCGTGCATTATCTTGCTGAAACATGAGGTGATGTTCATGGATGTATGGCACAACAATGGGCCTCAGGATCTCATCACGGTATCTCTGTGCATTCAAAATGCCATCAATAAAATGCACCTGTGTTCTTCGTCCATAACAGATGCCTGCCCATACCATAACCCCACCACCACCATGGGCCACTCGATCCACAACATTGACATCAGCAAAGCGCTCACCCACACGACGCCACACACGCTGTCTGCCATCTGCCCTGAACAATGTAAACCGAGATTCATCCGTGAAGAGAACACCTCTCCAACGTGCCAGACGCCATCGAATGTGAGCATTTGCCCACTCAAGTCTGTTACGGCGACGATCTGGAGTCAGGTTAAGACCCCGATGAGGACGACGAGCATGCAGTTGAGCTTCCCTGAGACGGTTTCTGACAGTTTGTGCAGAAATTCTTTGGTTATGCAAACCAATTGTTTCAGCAGCTGTCTGAGTAGCTGGTCTCAGACGATCTTGGAGGTGAACCTGCTGGATGTGGAGGTCCTGGGCTGGTGTGGTTACACGTGGTCTGCGGTTGTGAGGCCGGTTGGATGTACTGCCATATTCTCTGAAACGCCTTTGGAGACGGCTTATGGTGGAGAAATGAACATTCAATGCCCGAGCAACAGATCTGGTTGACATTCCTGCTGTCAGCATGCCAATTGCACGCTCCCTCAATGCTTGCGCCATCTGTGGCATTTTGCTGTGAGACAAAACTGCACATTTCAGAGTGGCCTTTTATTGTGGGCAGTATAAGGTACACCTGTGCACTAATCATGGTGTCTGATGAGCATCTTGATGTGGCACACCTGTGAGGTGGGATGGATTATCTCAGCAAAGCAAAAGTGCTCACTATCACACATTTAGACAGATTTGTGAACAATGTTTGAGAGAAATGGTAATATTGTGTATCTGGAATGAATTTTAGATCTTTGAGTCCATCTCATGACAAATGGGAGCAAAAACAAAAGTGTTGCGTTTATATTTTTGTTGAGTGTATATAATTGAGACTCATTTCTGATAAAATGGTGAAAATGTAAAATCTAGCCCGACAATCTCCTTGGTGTGTCAGGGCCTATAGCTCACTCAAGTCGAGTGAGGCCAAGCACGCTTCATCACTAAGGTCTAGTTCACTTAAGAAGTGTGTGCGCCATGATCTGTGCTCAAGCAGGGTACACTTCCTCAGCCCTGACACGCTTAGAAGGTGTACTTTGGCATGGTAAAGTTCAATGTGCTGATAAAGATGTCCTACCTCATTCCTGTACCATTGGCTCCATGGACTACAGACTGGCTGGCACTGACATCCCGAATCATGCAGACCCTGATGGAGGCATCTTATTGCTTTGGTTTGTCTAAGAGCAGCTGAAATAACTTAATTTCCCTCTATGGATTAAGTATTTCTGATGTTGAATTATTCACAATAAATTTCAAGGACTTTACTGAGTTGATAGCATCCATAACCACCTTTTTTTAACTTGTACCTTATAGTAATATTTTGGACATTGCTCTTAATTTGTAAAATATGCTTCTCTGCTGACTAACTTGACCATGTTTGCAAGTAGTCATGTGCTGCACAATCCACTTTTTTTTGTTGTCAAAATTTGTCTTCCTTTTTTTGTGTGCCCTTGGTTAAACTTAACAAGTCTATGACCACTGTCATGTCTTTAACTCAGTCTTAATAATGGTTGTACGTTGAAAACAGATATAAATAAGTTTACAATGTCTTTCAGAGATTTTTTCCCCCCTTTTTTCCTTTGGCTTCCATGCCCAGGACTAGGTTCTTTTTTAAATACAAATATACAATGTACATAACATCAGCACACTTAATCACGTAGCAAAGTAATAAGATATTTGGCAGAAGAAATGTAGATCATTCAAAGGAAACTAAAAAGATAACATGTTAGATCTAAATTAATTTGACTCCAAATAAATTCTAATGTTGCTCAAGGGTCTGCTGGATGTTTAAGGGACTGCTAATAACGATTGATCACCATATTGACATAATAGGGTGAGAATATGGTCATTGGTAGGATATAAGAATATATTCACTGTATCAGTGAATTAAGAGTAAGAACATAAAAAAAATCACAAAATGTAACCAGAAACTACATATACTACAGCACAAAAATGATCCCATAACACTGCTTATCATTACTTACATAACTCGTGGTGTCCTGGGTTGTTTGAGAACTCAATAACCAAGAGATCCCTGCCTTCTACACTGCGTCCAATACTGTAGACATTAGAGACGTGGGAGCACTTGGCAGCTGTTCTCTTCAATAAACTGAACATCTGGGAGTTGGAGGTGTAGGTGAACTGGATTATTGTGGTGGGTTCATCCGGAGAGAGGCTTGACAATGCTAGCTCCTGTCTGGCTAGAAAACAAGAGAGTAACAGAGGGGATTTTTTTTTTTGAAGGAGCACTAAGCATGCCTACTGGTCTGAAGTGTGCAACACAGTGTAACTTTTACCTTTCAGCCTTACTAATGGATCAAAGCAGCCCTCCTGGTCACTGGCAAAGAAGCGGTCACAGTCCAGGAAGTAGGGCCAAGCCATCTCAATAGCTTCAAAGGCATGGAAACAGTCCTTCCTCAGTGCTTCACACGTACTGCGGCAGGGTTTGATCATCTTGTCATCCTGACATGGTGAAGCGAGTACCGAGCAGCCTACAAGACGAATCTCTGGGGAGCACTCCCCATTTAGCAGGCCATGGATGACACTTAGGAGAAGGTATTCTGCCCCTGACTCTGCCTCAGAATGACTCCTGTGGCCAAGGATATTCGGGTACATGGTTCTGGGGGTGGCAGCAATTTCACAGTTGTTTAAAGATAATAGTAAAAATGAGCCATTAAAATAAGACAGACATGTTTAAATTAATAAACAGCTTAAAATGTCAGTATGTTAGTTTTACTTGGCACTGAATGCCCTGCCCACAAACCAAACTCTACAACCCACCTAGAGTATTCCATATCATTACAGTAACCCAGATTCAGCTCTGCACAGGTAGCTGTAGGAGACAAAAGACACAGTATGGTAGCAGTTCATTCTAAATTGAATTTATCTAGGCCCATAAGTTAGAAATGATAAGGCTTTTGTTAGGTCGGTTTAAGTTCGCAATTGAACTTGTTTTGTTTGTTTATTTATTATTTTTTTTTCAATTAAATCAAAAGAAATGTTACAAAGGGTTATTTGTCCCTGGGGTCAATTCAAAGGCTACATCTTTGACTGACTTTTAAGCAAAACCTGTAACTGTTAATTACATATGCCTATGGTGACACTATAAGCCATAAAACAAAATGCAAACAAAAAAAAAAAATCTAGGTTTGGTAGCTTCATGGGTATATTATATATATATTGGTATATAAAACTATATAACTTCATGATTTCGCTAAATCATCCCATACAAAACGAGGACACACAGGGAAAGCATAAAATATCAAATGGTATTTGATTTTTCTTTTTAGGTCAAGTAAAGGCCTGAAAAAACCATCTCCTTTCAAAATGAACAGCATATAAAAAGAACATATTCTGAAAAGGTTGAAATTACTTAGCCACCTACGTTTTTCTTCTAACACACTGGTTCTGCATCTCCCTGTGAGATAAAACAAGTCAAACAAACACACATGAGAACGCATAAAACTATTGAGTATCAATTTCAAACAGTAAGATGGACACCTTCACATCAATAGACAAGCCAAAGCTGAGCCTTCATTTAAATGTTTATGCCAAGAGGACAAAACTGTTGACGTTCCACAAAAACAGGTGATACTGGAGCTTTTTGAGGCCAGGGTAAAAAATGTCATGGTTTATTTGTAGCATTTAGCCTAGATTAGAGGAATAGCTCTACTTGGCTAAACGTTACATAATTATCTATTTAATGTTAAAACCAGGGTGCCTTTGCGGCCATGGGTTTGTCTTTAAATGAGTGCTGAAAAAAGGTTACTTTATTGTTCTGAGTCTAATGTCCACAGTAGACATATTGCTTATAGTATAGCTTACGACAATACCTTCAATTTTCTGAACAGCTTGTGAGACGCCCCCCACTCCTGCATTGTAGCTGAAGTTTCGTGCTTGTAGTAAAGCATTTTCTCTAAACCATTGTTTAAATGGGTCTTACCTAACAACACGTCTTCCGGCTGACAAGTCTGCTGCGAGGCGCACAAACAACTATAGGTTAGAAAAAGAAACAGCACAGAAATTCCATAACCCAAATGCATGTTTGAGAACAGCAACTAAACTGGCACGGCGGTGATGTGGCAGTTTGCTGCAAAAGCTGCAACTTTATTGTTCTAGCGGCAGAATGACAACGACGGGAAGTTGAAAACCTCTTCCTTTCTCCTCTCGGAGCATCCCTGAACTGGAGAAAATACGTATCAGGATCAACTGCATGCGCATGAGCGCCTATTGTATTTCACTGTTACTTTTGTGCGTGCGTGTGTGTGCTCGCACGCGTGTGTGTGTCGTAAGAGAGGAAGAAACGTGGCTTGCGGGGGTTGGAGTCATAAATGCATGCGGGATTCTCCGGTGTAGCAACACAGCGGCCCCTCTTGGGTCATGCAGCTGACGTGCTGCGCTCCATGGGAGCAGATGGAAGGTGGGTGATAAGCTGAAAACAAAAATACTGTTAACTCCATGACGGATTTATAAACGGTTTGCTTTATTACAAACCTTATAGGTAGGTATGACATGACGTCATCAGGACTGCCGCTTTTGTTTTCGAAAACGACTTAATTATGAAACATAGTTGTGTCCAGCCTATTTCTGCAAATTATCAAGGCTGAGACAACAATCAAGATTAATTTAATACCAATAACGTTTTTATACAACCTCATTGATGTCTGTCTGACTGTCTCTGTTGTATTTATTAGCTTGGCTGAGAGGCTCCAGTGGATGCACCTTGTTACATTACAAAGTTGACTCAGTTGACCTCAGACTTATCTTTAATCTGTTGTCTACATGTTTCAGCTGGTCCTGAAGAAAATACAATACAGTAAGTGTCAAGCTAAAGAATTAATTACAGGTGTATGTGTGCATTGTTAACTGCTATTTACATTGTACTATAGGAATTTTAACGGTTTTTCTTTTGTTTGTTTGTTTGTTTACTTTAGAGAGTCGCAGGAGAACATGGACCATGACCAGAAACACGCTGGTTGTTGTGGTTGGATACTGAACAACAACTCAGCTAATGGGGGACTTCCGGTTTGGCGAGCAGGGTGATGGCAGCGTAGAGAACGTGCTCCCGACAATTTGGGTTAAAAAAACTGAGTAGAGCTTCCTTATTTCTTTTCCATTCTGGGTAAAGCTCTGCTTCTGAGGGGAATTTATCACAGCCGAGCTCCACGGTGACCTCCAGACAATTAGTGTGCAAGTAGTTGAAGTCTGACATACCTGCAAGGAAGACAAATTAACAAATGTGTACTAATGAGAAATATCACAAGCAAAAATGTGATGGTCCTCACTAGCTTAAAATTGATTATATCTTACCACCAGCGAAACTATACCACAATGCCCCATTGATTATGCCCCTAGTTCGGTAAAAAGAGGCTCCACACCTCCCTGTCTCATTGTTAGACATGGTGTCATGGGAATCTGCGTAGGTGCGTGCCAGCTGCTTAAAGACCTAGTTTGGGAAGATTGTAATACTTAATATGGCGAGAGCAGTTAGAATATACCTGCACAGTTTAACCAGCACAGTAACCATTAATATTTCTCTCGATAAACTTAGCCATCCATTTTCCCTCCGTACCTGCTCATCTGGAGTGGGGGAGAACATTCTCTCCTCGTGCAGGTGTCTTGAGAAGTCAAAGGGATAAGAGACTACCAGCTCCCCGCCATGAAGGCTGGCAGACTGAACGAAAGGCAGTGATCGAATCCATTTCATAACTGCATGGGTCTCTGGTGCCACCTACATTCCAAAGGCAATATTGGACAATTTTTGGATCCAGGTTGAACTACTGTATCTACACTGAACAAAAATCCAAATGCAACACTTTTGTTTTGGCTCCAATTTTTCACATATTGAAACCAAAGATCTAAGACTTTCTCTATGTACAAAAAAATGCCTATTTATTGATTATTTATTGTAGGATGTGACCGTTTAATGTAAATTCTTTTAATATCCTTAGAAGGAGATGCGGTTGGGACTTTTTAACAATGTCACTGGTGTTTAAGTGCCAGCTGAGGTAATCTGAAATAGTGACACCAAGAAATAAAAAACTCTTCATCATCTCAACAACCTCGCCTTTTATGATAATAGGAGAATGGGGTAGCTTTTCCCCATCTAAAATCAATGACTAACTTCTTAGTTTTGGAGGCGTTCAGGATCAGATTGTGCCCAAGGCTGGTCAGAATAAAAAGCCACTCTAAAATATGCAGTTTTATCTTAGCAAGGAGACAAAGAAAACCTTCCAATCTCTGTTGTGACCACCATTTGCATCACACAGTTCCCCCTAAGTTTCTGACAGTGGTGGCAGAGATTCTTTGGTTATGCAAACCAGTTGTTTCATCAGCTGTTCACTTGGCTTGTCTCAGAAAAATTACAGGCGAATCTTCAAAAGACCCTGGGCTAGTGCTTAATTTGTAAACCCTAAGATTCCAGAGCGCAGAAAGAGTCCAAAAAGTCATCCATATACCCATACATATATCAGAGCGCACTTATTGCACATTGGAGCTGCTTGGACAGCGTCTTTCAGCAGAGAATAAGTTTACATTTTAGATCCCACTGTTCTGTGCTTAACTGATTTACATTATAAACAAAAGTCTCTCCACCTGTATGCACACTTGCGCTTTTCTGTATGAGCTCACTCCCTTTTAGAGGTTTTTCTGCAATTGTTGAGACCTTTTGCTCAAGCAAGAAAGAAAAAAGAAAAGAAAATGAGTGTGTTTTATTAAAATAGAAAACGCCTTTAAGTTTCATTAATGCTCAGACATGTTATGTTGTGTGCGCATGCGCAGCTGCGGTAAAACACTTTAATTATGGCACCTGGTAGTCACTTTCACTCAATCCATCATCAGGAGCGGATGGATGGATGGATGGATGGTGTTGTGGAATTTTTTCCATTACCAAAGAGTGAAAATAAAGAGTGAGAAGATCTATTCAAAAAGGAAGCCCAAGATCGATCTGGTCTCAACGAACATTTATTCGAAGGCAAGATAAGCGTTCGAAGACCCCTCTCTCACACGGTGAGGAGAGAAAGAGGCCCCGAGAAAAGGCAAACATGAAAACTTATACATTTCCATCACATTACACAGATCACTCCCCCATCACGCCACATAGAGACACTGCCCACCTGGCAGGGCACAATCTATCCCCTAGTGTGAGAAAAGAGACAACATGACTATTTACCATCTCCCAAGGCTAAGAAGGAGATGGAGTCCAGTGAGAAAGAGCCTGGGTGACTCTTCCCACATGTACAGAGTGTGAGAAACAGAATAAAGGGAACAAACTGATGGGAAACAAAACACCCAATATGCTGTGCATGTAGTATTCTAAGACATTTCAGATACATTTCATATGACAGATTCTATGAGACCTTCGTAGTACACATGGAGTAAAATTTTCCATAACATTCCTCCCTTTTGATTACATCTTAATCACACCATATGATACTTGGGAAATTTTCTTAAATGTGTGTGTAGTCACAGCAAACCAAACATCCGTAATTCCAATGACTATGTGTAACCACTTCAAGTCAAAACTTCATAAAGGTACAGCATATCAATATTTACGGATTATAGTCTTCTTCATCATCACTGTCGCTGCTGGATTCTTACAATTCTTAATAACAGGGGAAGTCATTGAAAGGAGTTGATATTGAACAGTTCGATTCTCTAGGTGCTGAACCCGAGCTCTGGTGCAGGAATAACATAGGGAAATTTGTCGCGCTCGAGCAGGCAGGAAACAGGGAGGAGGACCCATGTGCAGAATATACTAATGTATTTAACAAAAAGGCAAACCAAAAACTAAATCCAAAACGTCTCAAAAAACCAAAATCCAAAAACCAGGAGACGAAAACAGGGAACAACCAGAGATGACGACATATGAAAGACACTGACAACGACAATGACCCGACAAGAAACTGAGGCAGACACAGAGACTAAATAGACATGGGGTAATCAGACCCAGGTGAGACTAACGAGACAGGTGAGGAACATCAGGGTAATCACTAAGGCGGGAAACACAAGGAACAAAGAACACTGAGGACAAGTACAAAGTACAACCTGACACTGACACCACAACCAAAACCAGATATACAAAATAAAACAGGAAACACTAAAGACTAGACTTGGAAACATTAAACACCAAACTAAGAAACTGAAAACACAAGTAACAGGAAAACAAGCCTACAGACAACGTAGAAGAACACAAGGACACAGGGAAACACACTAAGGACAGAATGAAACTAGAAGAACCAGAAACAAAACCAAACCATGACAAAATTCATGCCTTGAATTTCCCTTGGGATCAATAAAATTTCTATCTATCTATCTATCTAAATTTCTATCTAAAGAAAAAAACAAAATCAGCAGCACAATTCCAATAAACAGCAAATTTATCATAGAAGAAAGAAAGAAAAAGCAGGAGTCATTAAGAGGGATATTACATCCCGCATTGGTACCCAAATATGTGCTTTTGGGGTCTTGACAAGTAATACAGACAGAAGGGTTAACAAAGAGGTTGAGACCTTTTTTTTTTTTTTGTACACTGATCGAGATCGAACACAAAAAAAACATTAGTCGGTGCAGTAAAGGTGTGAGGATCACGAAGAACATAATAACTTCCGTTACATTCTTCCTCCAGGGGGAAGATTCACAGTCTGAGTCTGATTTCTTTTCCAGTGAAAAGTTTGAGTCAGATTTCTTTTCCAGTGAAAAGGTTGAGTGTGATTGCTTTTCCACAGTAGGAAAACAGAAGTGGAAACGTGTACTGAGGCGGGATAGGGAATCAGCAAGCAGTTAGAAGGAGTGGTATGGGGCAATAATCCACAAACTATGCGGTTGCTGAGTGTTTCGTGTTTCCACCTTTGGTGGGAGACGCATGGACAGGGTCTCCCCAAAGGGACCCCCACAAGGGGAGGCACAAGATGGTAAAGGCAACAGCTCCAATGGTGGCCACACAGGAACGCTCTGAACACCTCAGAGTAATTATGGGGCTGGATTCGGGGCAGCTACTGGGCTCTCCAGTGAAGAGGCGGCAGTGGCTGGCGTGAATCCACGTGGCCATCTCTGCGACCTTCAAACGGTGTGGGTCAGCAGAACCTGGTTCGGACCTAACCGGCGCTTGGACTTTCAGTGGCGGTGCCTGTGGTCCTTCACAGCAACCCACTGTCCTGGCCAGAAGGTGTAGAGCGGTCCAGAGGCCGCTGGAACGGGTGGTGCAGCTTTCACCGCCTGGTGGAGACAGAAAGGGACCGTGACAGACTTTTGCAATATTTCAACATGCTACGTTCTAATAAAGCAGTAGATGTTAGTTATTTTTGTGGAGTTAGTTTTGTGCTGATTTCCCCTCCAGTGTTATCTAGATGTTCAAACAATATTTCATAAAAGTTAAGTGAGGTGCGTGCACGTGTGCGTGTACGCATTTACATGAGAACAAGCGGAAGTGCTTTTGTCTAGGATTACTTGGTATCTTCACAACATTCAGCCAATCTGCTTTTTAAAGTGCCATTTTCATGCTCACAGCACCACCTGACTGTAGATGGGAGGCACAGAGTGTTTTTAGCTTGAACCCCTACGGAGCACTTACTTCTTGTTCGGGCTTTCTTAATAAAATGGATGCCATTATCACTGGAGTTAAGGTTTAGGTATGTCCCAACTTAGAATGATCTCTGTCAAAAGAGCTTTTGAGACGGCACTTCTGTCAACATGTTTAGTTGGAAATGCTTTGACACACATGGAAAAACATGCAAACCACAGTTTAAAATATGTTTACAGTCAGATTTAGAGAAGAGCGATGTTTCCATAGTGCTTCAAACGTCATGAACTACTCCGAAGGGATAACGGGAGTTAGTGTAGATCATGACCGCTTTAGATGCTAATTTGCAAGCTTCAGTTAAAGCCACAAGTTCTGCTGTTTGTGCAGAGTAATAAGATGACAGTGAGCCAGAGGCCCACACATTGTTTTTAGAGCAGACAGCGTATTCTACCCTCTTCAGTCCAATGTCAGAGCAGGAGGAGAAACCATCAATGAACAGGATTAGGTCAGGGTTAATCAGGGGTCGGTCAGAGAGGTCAGCACGAGGTGTGCAGACCTGATAGTGACATTGGGGAGGCCAAGCAAGATGGTGGAATAGCGCAATCACCTGGCAGCAGACAAGTGTCATGCATTTTGATCAAGCAAAAATAATAAACATTACGAGAAACAAGGACTGTAAGATCGGAGCCAAAAAATGTCACGTGAAGCTAAAACAGCTTCACGTGCAGCTGCTGCTACAGCTCTAAAAAAAAAACAGGAAGTTCTACAGCCACAGGGTCAAATTTGGATGAAAAGTAGGCCACCGAACGGAGTTTATCACCACACATTTATAACAAGACAGAAGAGAGAAATCCTCCCTTTTCATCCACCGTTTCAACAACAGGACAGGAGGGGTCAGGAAGACCCAAGGCATGTGACGACTGAGACAGGGCTTGTTTTAGTCAAAATCAGAATCAGTTTTATTGGTCAGGTATGTTTAACACCCAGGGAATTTAATTCAGTAGACTGTGCTCTCTCTCTACAAAATAAACATTAAAAAATAACAAATAGCTAAAATATAAACAATAGCTCGAAGGAGCGCTCAGCTTCAGGAAGAAACATGCAGAGAGAAACTGTAAACTCTAAACAACTCTTCCTGAGGCTCCATCAAGGACACACAGATAGCAGCCACGTGGGCGCTCCAAAACAACGTCAGAGTCCGTCTGTCATAGGATTGTTTGTACCATTGTTTTCCATAAACATGGTCGAAGTCGTTAGACGCATGAGAGGTACAGTGTAAGTCAGTAAGTCGCTTGAAGTCTGAGTCAGGAGCAACTTTTCTTTTGTCATTTTAACAAGTTGCTGGGTCGATTGTCCTAACTGTAGTCTCAACTCATAGATATATTTCAGTTCAAATGGGGCCCATTGTACAGCTGTAACACGTGCCAGGATCATCATCATCATTAGGTCCATGATGAAAAACCAGAAATGAATGACGCATCTTTAGATTAGAAACCCTTTCTCTAATGGTTTCCCCAGAGGCAGATATAGAATAAATCTATCTGCCACTATATCTAATTGGGGCAGACAAAATAAATCTGTGATCTATGATCACAGAATGAGTAGCCTCAAAATCAACCATAAATTTAACCAGTTTCCCCAAAATTTCTATTGTAAAAACACAGGTTCGTTTTGAAATGCGGGAGAATCAAAATAACATAAATACCCAAAATAAGTAAATAAACAAAAGTTCCTAAAACATAAGTGAATAAACACAAGTTTCTAAAAAATAAGTAAATAAACACATTTCTAAAAATAAGTAAATATGTTTCTAAAAAATAAGTAAATAAAAATATTTCTGGCAGGGGTTGTGTTTGTAACTCTAAGTGTGTTAATGCCTCCTGTGTGTGTAACCTATGTGAATCAGTAGAAGCAGGCGCCGTTTCAACAGAGTGTAGCAGTGTGTGTGTGTGTGTGTGTGGTATCTCACGCCCCTGGGCAGGACCCTCAGCAACTGGGTTGACGTCTGCACCTGGAGTCCCAACCTCCCGTCCGTCCCCACCGGTGGCTCCTCCTTCAGCTCCTCCTCGCTGCGGGCAATCGTCCCTTCAACGGTCAGGTTGCCAGCAGTAATGGTACACGTCAGAATGTCAGTCAAGGGCTCGGCCCCCTTCGCATCCGTGTCTTTGGGACAGGCCCTGGAAACGGGCAGCAGCTTATGCAACAGTGTCTCTCTTTTCTTTTCTGCGCCCTTCTCGCTCATTCACCACGTCCTGAGCGTGTAAAACGTGTCTTTGGAGCTCTCCATACCGTACACCATGACGCCATGTCTGCCTTGCAACATCCATAATCCATAATGTGGTTTCAGAGGAGGCCTGAGTGACGGTTAAAGGCTTCCGTCAGGCAATGCAGGAAATCAGCAGCTTGCTTCTCTGGGCGCTGCATAACACTCCTGATAGCGCTGGTATCAGTGTTTCTGAAGAATTCGTCTCTCAGGTCTCGGGTCAGAGTAGCAACAGCAGCTTTGTATTCCAGTGTCTGTGTTATTCCCATCTGGATGCTTTGCTCTTTGGTCTGGAGCTGGCAATGTTAGGGCTGTCATAACGTTGCGATGTTGGAGAACCGTCAGCTGGGCCCTGTTGACCATGGGAGGAGGCTGGTCATCTGGTTCCGGCTGGTCTGGTTCCAGTGGTGGCAGGGACGGCGGCATGGGAGGGTAGGAGTCCAGGTCCGAGTCCGTCACCCTGAGGGCCTGCAATGGTGCCTGCAATGGGGCATATAAGGAGACAGGCGTGAGGTATCACTAGACCTATATGGAGGTGGGCTGAACTGGTTTTTTCTTCCAGTTACATCTCCACCTTAAACTCTTCCCTCTGCCATTCTTTTACATGACCTTTTTTCCTCTCTCTCTTTTGCAGCGAGAGTCTCACTGCAGTTTTCCACATTGTCATGCATTTGCTATGACTCCCATATCTTTTCAAATCCTTAACTTTCACCTTTACCTTTTTCTTTTATTTATACTGTCTTTATTTATATTATTATTATTATTATTATTATTATTACTATTATTATAACTGATTTAAGTTCAACGAAACTCATTCTGGAAATCCATATTCAATCATCCACTCATTCAGACATTCGAAACATTTTTCACCGTATTTGTTTTTTTGTTGTTTGTTTGTTTTTTCCCTTTTTTCCTGTTTTCTCTTTTTCTTTTTTCTTTTATATCATAATATTACACAATGGACTGTCGGGGAAAGGCACTTGACACTTTGTGGATCCGGACCCCCCTGTTACAGTCAAGACGTCTCTTGCTGGCTTTCCTAACTTTATAGTGCCGAAATGCTAAGGGCACTGGCTTGCCACGAGGATATTCTCACACTTTGAACATCCCTGGAAAGTCCCCTGATTCTTCACTTTTATAGTGCTCGAATCATAAGAGCACTGAGTCCCCCGGAGAAAATCCAGAGCTCCTAGCTTCATAAAGTTTGAAATACTAAGAGCACCTTGAATTTCCCACTGGGAAGTCTTGATTCCTTTTATATTTTTTAGTGCTCGAAATCATAAGAACACTGAGTCTCCAAGAAAAATCCTTGATTTCTATTCTTTATAGTGCATGTAAATCATAAGAACACTCAATTTTCCCCCTGGAAAATCTCCGGATTTCAGATTTTATTGTGCTTGAAATCATAAGAGCACTGATCTTTTCTTGGAAAGTCCCTGATTTTCTCTCTTTATAGTGCTTGAAATCATAAAAACACCCGTCTTCCCTTTCCCAGAAAGTCCATAATTATGATTTGAATAGTATCTCACCCAGTATTCTCTCGGATCAAGTCCGTTGGATCCAGGCGGCCGTAGACGCAGGAAACGAGATTCCGGCTCCCCTGTTCAAACAGGTGGACTGAGTTTTTTTTCCTCAGGCTGGCCAAGCACCGTTCTCCCGTTCCCCTCGTGTAGCTGCTCGCTGGATCCTGCCGACAACGCCAAATTGTTGTGGAATTTTTTCCATTACCAAAGAGTGAAAATAAAGAGTGAGAAGATCTATTCAAAAAGGAAGCCCAAGATCGATCTGGTCTCAACGAACATTTATTCGAAGGCAAGATAAGCGTTCGAAGACCCCTCTCTCACACGGTGAGGAGAGAAAGAGGCCCCGAGAAAAGGCAAACATGAAAACTTATACATTTCCATCACATTACACAGATCACTCCCCCATCACGCCACATAGAGACACTGCCCACCTGGCAGGGCACAATCTATCCCCTAGTGTGAGAAAAGAGACAACATGACTATTTACCATCTCCCAAGGCTAAGAAGGAGATGGAGTCCAGTGAGAAAGAGCCTGGGTGACTCTTCCCACATGTACAGAGTGTGAGAAACAGAATAAAGGGAACAAACTGATGGGAAACAAAACACCCAATATGCTGTGCATGTAGTATTCTAAGACATTTCAGATACATTTCATATGACAGATTCTATGAGACCTTCGTAGTACACATGGAGTAAAATTTTCCATAACAATGGATAGATGGATGGATAGATGGATAGATGGATAGATACTTTATTGATCCCGAGGGAAATTCAGGATAGCCCGTTGGTATGCAACTGCTACTACTCACACTGCCCAATAACCTGTTAAAGTCACTTATATGTGTATGCACTGTACATCAATGTGTCTGTGTTACCTGGTCGAGAGGGTCGAGAGTAGATTGTTAGCCTGGAGCTCATGAGACGCGATCGCTCGGCGACGCGGAAGCTGTGTAGCAGTAGGCTATCAGTATTAGCCACTTGCGGGAGTATGGTTGTTTCGAGCAATCTGCTGGTTTCTGGTGGTGGTGGTGATGGTGGTGGTTTGGTTTGGTGATTCATGGTGTAGTGCCGCGTCATTATGTTGCGTGTGTGCGTGTAAATCACTTGGAAGAAGCACGGGTGGCATGGGTTCGGTGACAGTGTCCATAACAAAGGCGTCCATAGCAACCAGGGACGGTAGAGTCGCTGTGCGCATGCTCCTCTGGTGTTAGGCAATCTGGGAAATGTAGTTTATATTGTTTAAGCCAGATTTACTACATTTTTAACGACTTTGCAGGCTTCTTTGATTTCATTATTATATTATTTGAATAATATTTGTTTGTTGTATTTCAGATTTATGACCTGTGGTTAT
Source organism: Symphodus melops (assembly GCF_947650265.1). Lineage (NCBI taxonomy): Eukaryota > Metazoa > Chordata > Actinopteri > Labriformes > Labridae > Symphodus > Symphodus melops. The sequence continues at coordinate 23,154,296 of NC_136692.1, read as the reverse complement.
TTAATTTAAAATAAAATTAAGGACAAAACATGAGTTATGACATTGTGTGCTTCCTGATAAGTCTTTTCGGAGGGCTAAAAAATGAAGAAGTCCGAACAGCAATGATTACTATAATAATAAAATGCTGCTCTGTCTGACAGGATGTTCAAACGTATTTGGTTTCTTTGATTATATTGAAAACCTCACTGCAACACTTAGATGTGTGTGTAACGATATGAAAGCTCTAACCAGCTGAGAGTTGACAGCCTATAATTCCGCAGAAATTATTAGTAAGTTTAATTGTTGACCTGATGGTTTTAATTGTGCCTGATTTAGGGGGTGCTGCCTACTTCCAGTGTCACTACACATACAGCAACTATTTCATTATCACACTCACTGTTCTACGCAACTATCACAGCAGCACAGCAGAGAATAACATTAAAAACATGTTTCTTGCTGTTTTTGGCAAAATCTCTGAGCTGTCTTTAAGTGCATAAAACTCCTGTTTCATGTGCTCTTCTCTTCTTTTTTTATATTTAAAAATGCATACAAGCAGAGAAACAAGAGATTCCCAGCAGTCAGCATGCCAATTCACAGAAGTTGAGACACATAAGTGTTTTGTGGTAATTGAAAATTGGAGATTCATATGTTGGATTCAATAAGTTTAGTGTAGGCCGATGTGGATAAGATTCATGCAAATTATCCTCTTACCTTGCCAAACCAGTATTCATCAGGAATTGGTATATGGTCAATACGGTACTGCCTGCTGCGGCGGTTCCGGTAAAAAATGGAGGTGAGGTCTGGAAAATTGCGGTTAAGGTCAATATTCTGGGCATTGGTCCTTCCATTGGTCCAACTGTTCAACAAGTGACCCTGAAACAAGTGGATCCAAACACAACTATGAGTATTAAAAATGTCTTGAAAGTTGGACCAATGAAATCAATGAAATTATTGAAAATAAAGATTCTAATGGTAGCAAAATTATATGAATATTTAAAAAATATTGTATGAAGGAAAACACAGTCATTATTTATCTTGTTAACATGGCCATATATCCACATAGAAAAGTAGAATGACAAGTTTTCACACAAATTAATAGAATGGTAAATGGACTTGAGCTTGTATAGCGCTTTTCTAGTCTTCCGACTACTCAAAGCGCTTTTTACACCGCAGATCACACCTACCCATTCACACCCATCCCCACTGATGGCTGGTTATGTGGACCATCCAGTAATTAATTCTATTCACGCACATTCATACGCCCCAGACGCAGCAGGGGGAGATATTTGGGGTTAAGTGTCTTGCCCAATTTGTTGTGTTCAAATCAGGGCTTTTTGATTTGAACAACAATTGCATAAGATTAAAATTTTGACAAATACTTTACGTACTGTGTCGATATTGCTACACTGTGTAAAGAAAAGCTCAAATTTAAATTTCCCACAGTCTCAGGCTTATTTATCTACATATGTATCCTTAATAAAATAAAACTATTAAACTACACATTTATCAATAACACATGTATCATACGTTTAAATGTTTAGCTAACTAAAAGATGTTTTTTTTTTTTACATTTTTGTTTGTTCATTCATCTAAAAAAAGGCGACTACAACATTGTCGTAATGTTGCTCAATGGTGTCCCATTTCACAAGCCCGATATAATATTGTAAAATAAAATTATGCATTGGCAAAGTTTTCCTCTAGCACAGTACATCAATCCAATTCCGAAGCATTACAGACATAACGGACAGTGGATTGAAAATGGATAATGGCAGTTTTTTTTTTTTCACATGTTGACAGTATTTACTTCCTGGTTCCTGATCTCCGGGTCATTGTTATCTTCTACCTCTGAAGCAGCCAGCTCATAGCCATCTGGATTCATGGAGGCCAGAATATGGATGCGGGTAGTGTTGATAATGGTCTGAATTCGATGGTTCCCCAGAATGTATTCTGAACACAAATACTGGACCAGGTAGATGAGCAGTTGGCGTCCCAGCACCTCATTGCCATGCATATTGCCCACCAACTTGATCTCTGGCTCCACTATTTCAGAATGAAGCAAACATGTTAGCCAATAGCACTTTTTGAATATGTAATGGTACATTTACCAGTACATTTTTTATATCTAGCAGCTTGTAGCAACATTAGCATTCACTTGGCCTGAGATCTAACAATATGGCTCAGTGGCACCTTCTACAAATAACATTTAAAAAAATCAGCTCCCACAGCTGTTTAATCCAGTATTATAAAATTTGATATGTGTATGTATTATACCCAAATTCACAATCAAACAAACAAAAAACAGCCATAAAACCAACAGGAAGTCTGTTATTTGTAATTTTGTGTTTAAAAAAAACAGGCAAAATAAGCCTTTTCCAGAGGTTGTTCTCCTAGGGGAGGGGCAACTAATGGTAGAGGGGTTGAAGGCAGTGTGGAGAAGGAAAATTACCTGAATCTATAGACTACTTAAGCAGATTTCAGCCAGTCTACTCCACTGCTCCCTACTCTACCTCCTCAAAATCCTACGGTGAAGATCCTACTTACCCATGGTCCTCTAGCTCCGAGTCTGATAGCTCTCTTATAGTTGACAACTCTATCCCCCTCCTGTCACTTCCACATTGTGCTTCCTAGGCCCTGACAAACCAAGGACACAGCAAAGAACTAGTGGCAATGAAGGCACATGTTGCCTTTTGTCTTAGCCAAAAAGTTGCACAAGATTCCGAGGTGCTCTTGAACGCACCATCACTTGTATGGTGAATGCTGTGAGTACGCTGTTCTGTGCGCACTCAGATGAAATGACTCTCTTCTCTTTGCATTTATGAAACCCCCCGGTGAGTTTATTGTTGCACATTTGAGAAGCATGATGGTGTGGATATTTAGGTTTTCATCGCTAAAGTCAAATGTTTTATCCTGTTTGTGATGCGTGACCAACTAGCTACTTTGTATGAGGCTGCACCATGCTAATTTGGCGTCATGATTCTTATGTTGAATAATTAGCCTTTCAAAATGTGTATTTAAATACCTAGTGTATTTATGTTGTATTTCACTATGTTTGAGTGCAGTGCATTTACTATTATTGTTAAATGCAAGGAATTAAAGTGAGGTTTTTTGAGTGCTATATTAATGTAAATTACTTTATTTTCTTTTGTTTCCTTTGTATCCAGACCACACACACATACAGACGTGGAAACCTGTATAATCCCTGCTGCTACAAATAAAGTTGAAGAAAGATTCTCTGACCAGGGGGCGCCGATAGCTCAGCGGCAGCGACAGCGCGTGTACCATGTTGCGAGGCTTTACTCCTCGCGCGGGCGGCCCGGGTTCGCGTCCGGCCTGTGGCCACTTTCCCGCATGTCTCTCCCCACTCTCTCCCCCTTTCCGACCCTATCCACTTTCCTATCAATAAAGGCAAAAAGGCCAAAAATAAATCTTAAAAAAAAAAAAAAAGATTCTCTGACCGGAGTCGTCTGTAGTGCTCCAATCCTAACCATTAAAGAACCACAAAGCCGTTCTAAACTATATATATATATATATATATATATATATAATTGAGACTCATTTCTGATAAAATGGTGAAAATGTAAAATCTAGCCCGACAATCTCCTTGGTGTGTCAGGGCCTATAGCTCACTCAAGTCGAGTGAGGCCAAGCACGCTTCATCACTAAGGTCTAGTGCACTTAAGAAGTGTGTGCGCCATGATCTGTGCTCAAGCAGGGTACACTTCCTCAGCCCTGACACGCTTAGAAGGTGTACTTTGGCATGGTAAAGTTCAATGTGCTGATAAAGATGTCCTACCTCATTCCTGTACCATTGGCTCCATGGACTACAGACTGGCTGGCACTGACATCCCGAATCATGCAGACCCTGATAGAGGGATCTTATTGCTTTGGTTTGTCTAAGAGCAGCTGAAATAACTTAATTTCCCTCTATGGATTAAGTATTTCTGATGTTGAATTATTCACAATAAATTTCAAGGACTTTACTGAGTTGATAGCATCCTTAACCACCTTTTTTTAACTTGTACCTTATAGTAATATTTTGGACATTGCTCTTAATTTGTAAAATATGCTTCTCTGCTGACTAACTTGACCATGTTTGCAAGTAGTCACGTGCTGCACAATCCACTTTTTTTGTTATCAAAATTTGTCTTCCTTTTTTTGTGTGCCCTTGGTTAAACTTAACAAGTCTATGACCACTGTCATGTCTTTAACTCAGTCTTAATAATGGTTGTACGTTGAAAACAGATATAAATAAGTTTACAATGTCTTTCAGAGATTTTTTTCCTTTGGCTTCCATGCCCAGGACTAGATTCTTTTTTAAATACAAATATACAATGTACATAACATCAGCACACTTAATCACGTAGCAAAGTAATAAGATATTTGGCAGAAGAAATGTAGATCATTCAAAGGAAACTAAAAAGATAACATGTTAGATCTAAATTAATTAGACTCCAAATAAATTCTAATGTTGCTCAAGGGTCTGCTGGATGTTTAAGGGACTGCTAATAACGATTGATCATCATATTGACATAATAGGGTGAGAATATGGTCATTGGTAGGATATAAGAATATATTCACTGTATCAGTGAATTAAGAGTAAGAACATCAAAAAAATCACAAAATGTAACCAGAAACTACATATACTACAGCACAAAAATGATCCCATAACACTGCTTATCATTACTTACATAACTCGTGGTGTCCTGGGTTGTTTGAGAACTCAATAACCAAGAGATCCCTGCCTTCTACGCTGCGTCCAATACTGTAGACATTAGAGACGTGGGAGCACTTGGCAGCTGTTCTCTTCAATAAACTGAACATCTGGGTGTTGGAGGTGTAGGTGAACTGGATTATTGTGGTGGGTTCATCCGGAGAGAGGCTTGACAATGCTAGCTCCTGTCTGGCTAGAAAACAAGAGAGTAACAGAGGGGATTTTTTTTTTTGAAGGAGCACTAAGCATGCCTATTGGTCTGAAGTGTGCAACACAGTGTAACTTTTACCTTTCAGCCTTACTAATGGATCAAAGCAGCCCTCCTGGTCACTGGCAAAGAAGCGGTCACAGTCCAGGAAGTAGGGCCAAGCCATCTCAATAGCTTCAAAGGCATGGAAACAGTCCTTCCTCAGTGCTTCACACGTACTGCGGCAGGGTTTGATCATCTTGTCATCCTGACATGGTGAAGCGAGTACCGAGCAGCCTACAAGACGAATCTCTGGGGAGCACTCCCCATTTAGCAGGCCATGGATGACACTTAGGAGAAGGTATTCTGCCCCTGACTCTGCCTCAGAATGACTCCTGTGGCCAAGGATATTCGGGTACATGGTTCTGGGGGTGGCAGCAATTTCACAGTTGTTTAAAGATAATAGTAAACATGAGCCATTAAAATAAGACAGACATGTTTAAATTAATAAACAGCTTAAAATGTCAGTATGTTAGTTTTACTTGGCACTGAATGCCCTGCCCACAAACCAAACTCTACAACCCACCTAGAGTATTCCATATCATTACAGTAACCCAGATTCAGCTCTGCACAGGTAGCTGTAGGAGACAAAAGACACAGTATGGTAGCAGTTCATTCTAAATTGAATTTATCTAGGCCCATAAGTTAGAAATGACAAGACTTTTGTTAGGTCGGTTTAAGTTCGCAATTGAACTTGTTTTGTTTGTTTATTTATTTTTTATTTTTTTCAATTAAATCAAAAGAAATGTTACAAAGGGTTATTTGTCCCTGGGGTCAATTCAAAGGCTACATCTTTGACTGACTTTTAAGCAAAACCTGTAACTGTTAATTACATATGCCTATGGTGACACTATAAGCCATAAAACAAAATGCAAACAAAAAAAATCTAGGTTTGGTAGCTTCATGGGTATATCATATATATATTGGTATATAAAACTATATAACTTCATGATTTCGCTAAATCATCCCATACAAAACAAGGACACACAGGGAAAGCATAAAATATCAAATGGTATTTGATTTTTCTTTTTAGGTCAAGTAAAGGCCTGAAAAAACCATCTCCTTTCAAAATGAACAGCATATAAAAAGAACATTCTGAAAAGGTTGAAATTACTTAGCCACCTACGTTTTTCTTCTAACACACTGGTTCTGCATCTCCCTGTGAGATAAAACAAGTCAAACAAACACACATGAGAACGCATAAAACTATTGAGTATCAATTTCAAACAGTAAGATGGACACCTTCACATCAATAGACAAGCCAAAGCTGAGCCTTCATTTAAATGTTTATGCCAAGAGGACAAAACTGTTGACGTTCCACAAAAACAGGTGATACTGGAGCTTTTTGAGGCCAGGGTAAAAAATGACATGGTTTATTTGTAGCATTTAGCCTAGATTAGAGGAATAGCTCTACTTGGCTAAACGTTACATAATTATCTATTTAATGTTAAAACCAGGGTGCCTTTGCGGCCATGGGTTTGTCTTTAAATGAGTGCTGAAAAAAGGTTACTTTATTGTTCTGAGTCTAATGTCCACAGTAGACATATTGCTTATAGTATAGCTTACGACAATACCTTCAATTTTCTGAACAGCTTGTGAGACGCCCCCCACTCCTGCATTGTAGCTGAAGTTTCGTGCTTGTAGTAAAGCATTTTCTCTAAACCATTGTTTAAATGGGTCTTACCTAACAACACGTCTCCCGGCTGACAAGTCTGCTGCGAAGCGCACAAACAACTATAGGTTAGAAAAAGAAACAGCACAGAAATTCCATAACCCAAATGCATGTTTGAGAACAGCAACTAAACTGGCACGACTGTGATGTGGCAGTTTGCTGCAAAAGCTGCAACTTTATTGTTCTAGCGGCAGAATGACAACGACGGGAAGTTGAAAACCTCTTCCTTTCTCCTCTCGGAGCATCCCTGAACTGGAGAAAATACGTATCAGGATCAACTGCATGCGCATGAGCGCCTATTGTATTTCACTGTTACTTTTGTGCGTGCGTGTGTGCTCGCACGCGTGTGTGTGTCGTAAGAGAGGAAGAAACGTGGCTTGCGGGGGTTGGAGTTATAAATGCATGCGGGATTCTCCGGTGTAGCAACACAGCGGCCCCTCTTGGGTCAGGCAGCTGACGTGCTGCGCTCCATGGGAGCAGATGGAAGGTGGGTGATAAGCTGAAAACAAAAATACTGTTAACTCCATGACGGATTTATAAACGGTTTGCTTTATTACAAACCTTATACGTAGGTATGACATGACGTCATCAGGACTGCCGCTTTTGTTTTCGAAAACGACTTAATTATGAAACATAGTTGTGTCCAGCCTATTTCTGCAAATTATCAAGGCTGAGACAACAATCAAGATTAATTTAATACCAATAACGTTTTTATACAACCTCATTGATGTCTGTCTGACTGTCTCTGTTGTATTTATTAGCTTGGCTGAGAGGCTCCAGTGGATGCACCTTGCTACATTACAAAGTTGACCCAGTTGACCTCAGACTTATCTTTAATCTGTTGTCTACATGTTTCAGCTGGTCCTGAAGAAAATACAATACAGTAAGTGTCAAGCTAAAGAATTAATTACAGGTGTATGTGTGCATTGTTAACTGCTATTTACATTGTACTATAGGAATTTTAACGGTTTTTCTTTTGTGTGTTTGTTTGTTTACTTTAGAGAGTCGCAGGAGAACATGGACCATGACCAGAAACACGCTGGTTGTTGTGGTTGGATACTGAACAACAACTCAGCTAATGGGGGACTTCCGGTTTGGCGAGCAGGGTGATGGCAGCGTAGAGAACGTGCTCCCGACAATTTGGGTTAAAAAAACTGAGTAGAGCTTCCTTATTTCTTTTCCATTCTGGGTAAAGCTCTGCTTCTGAGGGGAATTTATCACAGCCGAGCTCCACGGTGACCTCCAGACAATTAGTGTGCAAGTAGTTGAAGTCTGACATACCTGCAAGGAAGACAAATTAACAAATGTGTACTAATGAGAAATATCACAAGCAAAAATGTGATGGTCCTCACTAGCTTAAAATTGATTATATCTTACCACCAGCGAAACTACCACAATGCCCCATTGATTGTGCCCCTAGTTCGGTAAAAAGAGGCTCCACACCTCCCTGTGTCATTGTTAGACATGGTGTCATGGGAATCTGCGTAGGTGCGTGCCAGCTGCTTAAAGACCTAGTTTGGGAAGATTGTAATACTTAATATGGCGAGAGCAGTTAGAATATACCTGCACAGTTTAACCAGCACAGTAACCATTAATATTTCTCTCGATAAACTTAGCCATCCATTTTCCCTCCGTACCTGCTCATCTGGAGTGGGGGAGAACATTCTCTCCTCGTGCAGGTGTCTTGAGAAGTCAAAGGGATAAGAGACTACCAGCTCCCCGCCATGAAGGCTGGCAGACTGAACGAAAGGCAGTGATCGAATCCATTTCATAACTGCATGGGTCTCTGGTGCCACCTACATTCCAAAGGCAATATTGGACAATTTTTGGATCCAGGTTGAACTACTGTATCTACACTGAACAAAAATCCAAATGCAACACTTTTGTTTTGGCTCCAATTTTTCACACATTGAAACCAAAGATCTAAGACTTTCTCTATGTACAAAAAAATGCCTATTTATTGATTATTTATTGTAGGATGTGACCGTTTAATGTAAATTCTTTTAATATCCTTAGGAGGAGATGCGGTTGGGACTTTTTAACAATCTCACTGGTGTTTAAGTGCCAGCTGAGGTAATCTGAACCAAGTGACACCAAGAAATAAAAAACTCTTCATCATCTCAACAACCTCGCCTTTTATGACAATAGGAGAATGGGGTAGCTTTTCCCATCTAAAATCAATGACTAACTTCTTAGTTTTGGAGGCGTTCAGGATCAGATTGTGCCCAAGGCTGGTCAGAATAAAAAGCCACTCTAAAATATGCAGTTTTATCTTAGCAAGGAGACAAAGAAAACCTTCCAATCTCTGTTGTGACCACCATTTGCATCACACAGTTCCCCCTAAGTTTCTGACAGTGGTGGCAGAGATTCTTTGGTTATGCAAACCAGTTGTTTCATCAGCTGTTCACTTGGCTTGTCTCAGAAAAATTACAGGCGAATCTTCAAAAGACCCTGGGCTAGTGCTTAATTTGTAAACCCTAAGATTCCGGAGCACAGAAAGAGTCCAAAAAGTCATCCATATACCCATACATATATCAGAGCGCACTTTTTGCACATTGGAGCTGCTTGGACAGCGTCTTTCAACAGAGAATAAAAGTTTACATTTTAGATCCCACTGTTCTGTGCTTAACTGATTTACATTATAAACAAAAGTCTTTCCACCTGTATGCACACTTGCGCTTTTCTGTATGAGCTCACTCCCTTTTAGAGGTTTTTCTGCAATTGTTGAGACCTTTTGCTCAAGCAAGAAAGAAAAAAGAAAAGAAAATGAGTCTGTTTTATTAAAATAGAAAACGCCTTTAAGTTTCATTAATGCTCAGACATGTTATGTTGTGTGTGTTGTGAGACCTTCGTAGTACAAATGGAGTAAAATTTTCCATAACATTCCTGCCTTTTGATTACATGTTAATCACACCATATGATACTTGGGAAATTTTCTTAAATGTGTGTGCAGTCACAGCAAACCAAACATCCGTAATTACAATGACAATGTGTAACCACTTCAAGTCAAAACTTCATAAAAGGTACAGCATGTCAATATTTACGGATTATAGTCTTCTTCATCATCACTGTCGCTGCTGGATTCTTACAATTCTTAATAACAGGGGAAGTCATGGAAAGGAGTTGATATTGAACAGTTTGATTCTCTAGGTGCTGAACCCGAGCTCTGGTGCAAGGAAGAACACGAGAAAAAAAATTCAGTAGCACAATTCCAATTAACAGCAAATTTATCATAGAAGGAAGAAAGAAAGAGCAGGAGGCATTAAGAGGGATATTACATCCTGCAGTGGTACCCAAATATGCGCCTTTGGGGTCTTGACGAGTAATACAGACAGAAGGGTTAACAGAGAGGTTGAGACCTTTTTTTTTTTTTTTTTTTTTTTTACATGTACACTGATCGAGATTGAGCACATTAGTCGGTGCAGTAAAGGTGTGAGGATCACGAAGAACATAATAACTTCCGTTACATTCTTACTCCAGGGGTAAGATTCACAGTCTGAGTCTGATTTCTTTTCCAGTGAAAAGGTTGAGTGTGGTTGCTTTTCCAGTGAAAAGGCTGAGTGTGATTGCTTTTCCACAGTAGGAAAACGGAAGTGGAAACGTGTACTAAGGCGTGATAAGGAATCAGCAAGCCGTTAGAAGGAGTGGTATGGGGCAATAATCCACAAACTATGCAGCTCCCCTGAGTGTTTTGTGTTTTCATCTTTGGTGGGAGACGCATGGACAGGGTCTCCCCAAAGGGACAACCACAAGGGGAGGCACAAGATGGTAAAGGCAACGGCTCCAATGGTGGCCACACAGGAACGCTCTGAACACCTCAGAGTAATTATGGGGCTGGATTAGGGGCAGCTACTGGGCTCTCTAGTGAAGAGGCGGCAGTGGCTGGCGTGAATCCAAGTGGCCATCTCTGCTTCCTTCAAACAGTGTGGGTCAGCAGAACCTGGTACGGACCTAACAGGCGCTTGGACTTTCAGTGGCGGTGCCTGTGATCCTTCACAGCAACCCACTGTCCTGGCCAGAAGGTGTAGAGCGGTCCAGAGGCCGCTGGAACGGATAGTGCAGCTTTCACCGCCTGGTGGAGACAGAAAGGGACCGTGACAGACTTTTGCAATATTTCAACATGTTGCGTTTTAATAAAGCAGTAGATGTAGGAGTTAGTTTTGTGCTGTTTTCCCCTCCAGTGTTATCTGAATGTTTTAACAATATTTCATAAAAGTTAGTGAGGTGCGTGCACGTGTGCATTTACATGAGAACAAGCGGAAGTGCTTTTGTCTAGGATTACTTGGTGTCTTCACAACATTTAGCCAATCTGCTTTTTAAAGTGCCATTTTTACGCTCACAGCGCCACCTGACTGTAGATGGGAGGCACAGAGTGTTTTTAGCTTGAACCCCTACAGAGCACTTACTTCTTGTTTGGGCTTTCGTAATAAAATTGATGCCATTATCACTGGAGTTTAGGTTTAGGTGTGTCCCACCTTGGAATGATCTCTGTCAAAAGAGCTTTTGCGACGGCACTTCTGTCAACATGTTTAGTTGGAAATGCTTCGACACACATGGAAAAACATGCAAACCACAGTTTAAAATATGTTTACAGTCAGATTTCAGAGAAGAGCGATGTTTCCATAGTGCTCCAAAGTCATGAACTACTCCGAAGGGATAAGGGGAGTTAGTGTAGATTATGACCGTTTTAGATGCTAATTTGCAGGCCTCAGTTAAAGCCAAAAGTTCTGCTGTTTGTGCAGAGTAATTAGATGACAGTGAGCCAGAGGCCACACATTGTTTTTAGAGCAGACAGCGTATTCTACCCTATTCAGTCCAATGTCAGAGCGGGAGGAGAAACCATCAATGAACAGGATTAGGTCAGGGTTAATCAGCGGTCGGTCAGAGAGGTCACGAGGTGTGCAGACATGACAGTGACATTGGGGAGGCCAAGCAAGATGGTGGAATAGCCCTATCACCTGGCAGCAGACAAGTGTCATGCATTTTGATCAAGCAAAATAATAAACATTACGAGAAACAAGGACTGTAAGATCGAAGCCAAAAATGTCACGTGAAGCTTAAACAGCTTCTTCAGCTGCTGCTACAGCTCTAAAAAAACAAAAACAGGAAGTTCCACAGTCACAGGGTCAAGTTTGGATGAAAAGTAGGCCACCGAGCGGAGTTTATCACCACGCATTTATAACAAGACAGAAGAGAGAAATCCTCCCTTTTCATCCAACGTTTGAACAACAGGACAGGAGGGGTCAGGAAGACCCAAGGCAGGTGGCGACTGAGACAGGGCTTGTTTTAATCAAAATCAGAATCAATTTTATTGACCAGGTATGTTTAACACCCAGGGAATTTAATTCAGTAGACTGTGCTCTCTCTCTACAAAATAAACATTAAATAATAACAATTAGCAATTGCTCGAAGGAGCGCTCAGCTTCAGGAAGACACATGCAGAGAGAAACTGTAAACTCTAAACAATCCTTCCTGAGGCTCCATCAAGGACACACAGATAGCCGCCACGTGGGAGCTCCAAAACAATGTTAGAGTCAGTCTGTCAGAGGACTGTTTGTACCATTGTTTTCCATAAACATGGTCAAAGTCGTTAGACGCATGAGAGGTACAGTGTAAGTCAGTAAGTCGCTTGAAGTCTGAGTCAGGAGCAACTTTTCTTTGGTCATTTTAATAAGTTGCTGGGTCGATTGTCCTAACTGTGTTCCCAACTCATAGATATATTTCAGTTCAAATGGGGCCCATTGTACAGCTGTAACACGTGTCAGGATCATCATCATTAGGTCCATGATGAGAAACCAGAAATGAATGACGTATCTTTAGATTAGAAACCCTTTCTCTAATGTTTCCCCAGAGGCAGATATAGAATAGATCTATCTGTTCTATTCACCAGTTTCCCCAAAATTTCTATCGTAAACACACAGGTTCGTTTTGAAATGCGGGAGAATCAAAATAACATAAGTACCTAAAATAAGTAAATAAACAAAAGTTCCTAAAAAAATAAGTGAATAAACACAAGTTTCTAAAAATAAGTAAATAAACACATTTCTAAAAATAAGTAAATATATTTCTAAAAATAAGTAAATAAACACATTTCTGGTAGGGTTTGTGTTTGTAGCTCTAAGTGTGTTAATGCCTCCTGTGTGTGTAACCTATGTGAATCAGTAGAAGCAGGCGCCGTTTCAACAGAGTGTAGCAGTGTGTGTGTGTGGTATCTCACGCCCCTGGGCAGGACCCTCAGCAACCGGGTTGACGTCTGCACCTGGAGTCCCAACCTCCCGTCCGTCCCCACCGGACGGGAGGTTGGGACTCCAGGTGCAATCGTCTCGTCTGCAATCGTCCCTTCAACGGTCAGGTTGCCGGCAGTAACAACACACGTCAGAATGTCAGTCAAGGGCTCGGCCCCCTTCGCAGCCGTGTCTTTGGGACAGGCCCTGGAAATGGCAGATCCACTGTCCATCATGAGCTTAGCCTTCTGCAACAGTGTCTCTCTTGTCTTTTCTGCTCCCTTCTCGCTCATTCACCACGTCCTGAGCGTGTAAAACGTATCTTTGGAGCTCTCCATACCTTACACCATGACGCCACGTCTGCCCCGCAACTTCAGACAATCCATAATGTGGTTGCAGAGGAGGCCTGAGTGACGGTTAAAGGCTTCCGTCAGGCAATGCAGGAAATCAGCAGCTTGCTTCTCTGGGCGCTGCATAACACTCCTGATAGCGCTGGTATCAGTGTTTCTGAAGAATTCGTCTCTCAGGTCTCGGGTCAGAGTAGCAACAGCAGCTTTGTATTCCAGTGTCTGTGTTATCCCAATCCGGATGCTTTGCTCTTTGGTCTGGAGCTGGCAATGTTAGGGTAGGGCTGTCATAACGTTGCGATGTTGAAGAACTGTTAGCTGGGCCCTGTTGACCACGGGGAGGAGGCTGGTTGTCTGGTTCTGGCTGGTCTGGTTCCAGTGGTGGCAGGGAGGGTGGCATGGAAGGGTAGGAGTCCAGGTCCGAGTCCGTCACCCTGAGGGCCTGCAATGGTGCCTGCAATGGGGCATAAGGAGACAGGCGTGAGGTATCACTAGACCTACAGTATATGGAGGTGGGCTGAACTGGTTTTTTCTTCCAGTTACATCTCCACCTTAAACTCTTCCCTCTGCCATTCTTTTACATGACCTTTTTTCCTCTCTCTTTTGCAGCGAGTCTCACTGCAGTCTTCCACATTGTCATGCATTTGCTATGACTCCCATATCTTTCCAAATCCTTAACTTTCACCTTTACCTTTTTTTTTAATTTATACTGTCTTTATTATTTATATTTTATTTATATTTTTATTATTATTTTAACTGATTTAAGCTCAACGAAACTCCTTCTGGAAATCCATATTCATTCATCCACTCATTCAGACATTCACAACATTTTTCACCGTATTTGTTTTTTTGTTGTTTGTTTTTTTTCCTTTTTTTCCTGTTTTTTCTTTTTCTTTTTTCTTTTTAACCCATAATATTACACACTGGACTGTCGGGGAAAGGCACTTGACACTTAGTGGATCCGGACCCCCCTGTTACAGTCAAGACGTCTCTTGCTGGCTTTCCTAACTTTATCGTGCCGAAATGCTAAGGGCACTGACTTGCCACGGGAATATTCTCACACTTTGAACATCCCCTGGAAAGTCCCCTGATTCTTCAGATTTTATAGTGCTCGAAATCATAAGAACACTGAGTCCCCCGGAGAAAATCCAGAGCTCTTACCTTCATAAGTTTGAAATACTAAGAGCACCTTGAATTTTCCACTGGGAAGTCCTGATTCCTTTTAGATTTTTTAGTGCTCGAAATCACAAGAACACTGAGTCTCCAAGAAAAAATCCCTGATTTCTATGCTTTATAGTGCTTGAAATCATAAAAGCACTCAATTTTCCCCCTGGAAAATCTCCAGATTTTCAGATTTTATTGTGCTTGAAATCATAAGAGCACTGATTTTTTCTTGGAAAGTCCCTGATTTTCTCTCTTTATAGTGCTTGAAATCATAAAAACACCCGTCTTCCCTTTCCCAGAGAGTCCATAATTATAATTTGAATAGTATCTCACCCAGTATTCTCTCGGATCAAGTCCGTTGGATCCAGGCGGCCGTAGACGCAGGAAACGAGATCCCGGCTCCCCTGTTCAAACAGGTGGACTGAGTTTTTTTTCCTCAGGCTGGCCAAGCACCGTTCACCCGTTCCCCTTGTGTAGCAGCTCGCTGGATCCTGCCGACAATGCCAAATTGTTGTGAAATTTTTCCCATTACCAAAGAGTGAAAATAAAGAGTGAGAAGATCTATTCAAAAAGGAACCCCAAGATCGATCTGGTCTCAATGAACATTTATTCGAAGGCAAGATAAGCGTTCGAAGACCCCTCTCTCACACGGTGAGGAGAGAAAGAGGCCCAGAGTAAAGGCAAACATGAAAACTTATACATTTCCATCACACTACACAGAGCACTTCCCCATCACGCCACATAGAGCCACTGCCCACCTGGCAGGGCACAATCTATCCCCTAGTGTGAGAAAAGAGACTACATGACTATTTACCATCTCCCAAGGCTGAGAAGGAGATGGAGTCCAGTGAGAAAGAGCCTGGGTGACTCTTCCCACATGTACAGAGTGTGAGAAACAGAATAAAGGGAATGAAATGATGGGAAAGAAAACACCCAATATGCTGTGCATGTAGTATTCTAAGACATTTCAGATACATTTTATATGACAGATTCTATGAGACCTTCCTAGTACAAATGGAGTAAAATTTTCCATAACGTGCGAATGCGCAGCTGCGGTAAAACACTTTAATTAAGGCACCTGGTAGTCACTTTCACTCAATCCATCATCAGGAGCACATAGCCCGTTGGTATGCAACTGCTACTACTCACACTGCCCAATAACCTGTTAAAGTCACTTATATGTGTATGCACTGTACATCAATGTGTCTGTGTTACCTGGTCGAGAGGGTCGAGAGTAGATTGTCAGCCTGGAGCTCATGAGACGCGATCGCTCGGCGACGCGGAAGCTGTGTAGCAGTAGGCTATCAGTATTAGCCACTTGCGGGAGTATGGTTGTTTCGAGCAATCTGCTGGTTTCTGGTGGCGGTGGTGATGGTGGTGGTTTGGTTTGGTGTTTCATGGTGTAGTGCCGCGTCATTATGTTGCGTTTGTGCGTGTAAATCACTTGGAAGAAGCACGGGTGGCATGGGTTCGGTGACAGTGTCCATAACAAAGGCGTCCATAGCAACCAGGGACGGTAGAGTCGCTGTGCGCATGCTCCTCTGGTGTTAGGCAATCTGGGAAATGTAGTTTATATTGTTTAAGCCAGATTTACTACATTTTTAATGACTTTGCAGGCTTCTTTGATTTCATTATTAGGGACCGAAGCACTGACCAGTGCGAAGGACCCTATTGTAACCCTAATGATTATTAGGGACCGAAGCACTGACCAGTGCGAAGGACCCTATTGAAATCCAAATGATTATTAGGGACCGAAGCACTGACCAGTGCGAAGGACCCTATTGTTCTTCGAATGATTATTTTTAGGGACCGAAGCACTGACCAGTGCGAAGGACCCTATTGTAATCCTTACGATTATTAGGGACCAAAGCACTGACCAGTGCGAAGGACCCTATTGAAACCCTTATGATTATTAGGGACCGAAGCACTGACCAGTGCGAAGGACCCTATTGTTCTTCAAATGATTATTAGGGACCGAAGCACTGACCAGTGCGAAGGACCCTCTTGTTTTTCATATGATTTTTAGGGACCGAAGCACTGACCAGTGCGAAGGACCCTATTGTAACCCTAATGATTATTAGGGACCGAAGCACTGACCAGTGCGAAGGACCCTATTGTTCTTCGAATGATTATTTTTAGGGACCGAAGCACTGACCAGTGCGAAGGACCCTATTGTAATCCTTACGATTATTATTAGGGACCGAAGCACTGACCAGTGCGAAGGACCCTATTGTAACCCTAATGATTATTAGGGACCGAAGCACTGACCAGTGCGAAGGACCCTATTGTTTTCCTTACGATTATTTAGGGACCGAAGCACTGACCAGTGCGAAGGACCCTATTGTTTTCCTTACGATTTTTAGGGACCGAAGCACTGACCAGTGCGAAGGACCCTATTGTAACCCTAATGATTATTTTTAGGGACCGAAGCACTGACCAGTGCGAAGGACCCTATTGTAACCCTAATGATTATTTTTTTTTTTTTTATTTTTGTTCCGCCTCTTTGGAGCCATTTTTGACGGCTTGAACGTGAATGAAAACTCATCAAAATCTCCAATGTCATCGGGTCTGGCGAAAAATTTGATATTCTCGTCATTTCGTAAAAGAAATTCGCAAAATGACTCAATGGCGCCCCCTTCAAATTTTCAAAAGGGCCTCCCCATTGAGGTTTTTACATCGTACGTGCACAACAATTTTTATGCACATTAAGCATGCGAGATCTCACATAAAATCCTCTTACGCCCATAGTCAAAACCAAACAGGAAGTCCGCCATATTTTTTTCCAATGGCGAAAATTCGCGTTTCACAGGTTAGCTATTTGAACGAACTCCTCCAAAAGCGTTTATCCCATTGATACAATGAGAATGTCAGTGTGTTCTCGACATGTTGAAGATCTCTCGTTGTGCTCTGCACGTTATTTCCTCAAAGGGCGTGGTCATACGGACGCGTTGTTCGTCACAAACAGGAAGTAGTTTGTTATGGGTCTTAATATAGGTGTAGAGTCACCAAACATCAAACACATGATCCCTTTAGAAAAATTAAACTTGACATGTTGTTATGATAAGTGGGCGTGGCTAAATGACTCAGTGGCGCCCCCATGAAATCTTAAAAATGGCCTCCCCTTAGAGGTTTCTTTGTCCTACATGCATGGGATTTTTTATGCTCATTGGGCATGTCAGGAGCTACATAAAATCCTCTCACACCCATGGTCATAACCAAACAGGAAGTCCGCCATATTTTTTTTTGAATGGTTCAAATTCACGTTTCACAGGTTAGCTATTTGAACGAACTCCTCCAAAAGCGTTTATCCGATCATCGCAAGCTCAATCTTAGTGTGTTCTAGACATGTTTAAGATCTCTCGTTGTGCTCTGCACGTTATTTCCTCAAAGGGCGTGGTCATATGGACGCGTTGGTCGTCACAAACAGGAAGTAGTTTGTAACGGGCCTTAAAATAGTCATACATTCATCAAACATCACACACATGATCCCAGTGGAAAAATAAAACTAGACATGTTGGCATAAAAAGTGGGCGTGGCTAAATGACTCAGTGGCGCCCCCTTGAAATTTTCAAAAAGGCCTCCCTATAGAGGTTTTTTTGGCCTACGTGCATGAAATTTTTTATGCTCATTGGGCATGTTAGGAGATACATAAAAGCCTCCTACGCCCATAGTCATAACCAAACAGGAAGTCCGCCATATTTTTTTTAATGCAAGAAAAATGGCTGAAATTCCTTTTTCACAGGTTAGCTATTTGAACGAACTCCTACAACAGCGTTTATCCGATAATCGTGAACTCAGTGTCAGTGTGTTCTGGACATGTTGAAGATCTCTTGTTGTGCTCCGCACGTTATTTTGTCAAAGGGCGTGGCCACGGCGTACCATGAAACTTTGATGTCTCGGCACACTCCTATTTTTTAACCTTCGATTACTGTAAGGCCTGCTGCTTGGCCACGTGTCGCGGCTGCACTCCCGTGGTTGCACTCTCGCGGTCGCGACACACGCCGACATGCATGGGGTGCTTCGGTCCCTTCATCACCGCTTGCGGTTTTAATTAGGGACCGAAGCACTGACCAGTGCGAAGGACCCTATTGTTCTTCAAATGATTATTAGGGACCGAAGCACTGACCAGTGCGAAGGACCCTATTGTTCTTCAAATGATTATTTTTTTTTTGGTCCGTCAGTTTGACGCCACTTTTGACGGCTTGAACGTGAATGAAAACTCATCAAAATCTCCAACGTCATCGGGTCTGGCGAAAAATTTGATATTCTCGTCATTTCGTAAAATATTTTCGCAAGATCACTCAGTGGCGCCCCCTTCAAATTTTCAAAAGGGCCTCCCCATTGACGTTTTTTCGTCTTACGTGCATGAAAATTTTTATACACATTAAGCATGCAAGATCTCACATAAAATCCTCTTACGCCCACACTTCTCACCTGTGCGCCGACGTGAGTGGCCGCACTTTCAGTAGCTCCGTCCCTGTCGTACTTGTCTGATATGTTATTCGTCTGTTGTGGCTCTGTGCCAACTTCTACTTTTATAGTTTTTATAGTACTATACTATATAGTTTTTATAGTACACCTTCAGTGTATAACTTTATGTATCCTATGGATACGTTTTCGTGCCTTCGTGGAAATAGCAGCGGAAAACTTTCTTATTCAAGGGAAACGCTGCTCTCGCTCCGGTCAGCGGGACAAGCCGGCATCGTTCACCCGATACCAGAGGAGCTGAGGCGGCGGTATAGAGGCTGTAGGGCCGGGGCTCTGGTAAGGGCTAAGCTCGCGGCTAAGCGATGGAGGTACAAGCCCTCGGTTCCGGTGATAGTTATGGGGAACGTAAACTGTCTAACCAACAAGACAGACGAGCTGGCTGCTCTTGTGAGGAACAACCGGACATTTAGAGAGTGCAGTTTAATGTGCCTCACAGAAACCTGGCTGACTCAAAACACCCCAGACGCTAACGTGGATCTACCGGGCTTTACTACAGTGAGAGCGGACAGAGACACGAAACGCAGCGGCAAACGGAAAGGAGGAGGACTCGCGCTGTTTATTAACAACAGATGGTGCCACCATGGACATGTTACTGTGAAGGAGGCAACGTGCAGCAAAGACATCGAGCTGCTGGCGGTGGGTCTCCGTCCTTACTTCATGCCGAGGGAATTTTCTCACGCGATCGTGGTCTGTGTTTACATTCCTCCCCGGGCACACGCCGAAACTGCGTGTGACGTCATCCACGCGACCACCTCAAGATTACAAACGCTGCATCCGGATGCTTTCATCGCCATCTCAGGGGACTTTAACCATGTTACTTTGAACTCCACACTACCGGACTTTCACCAGTTTGTAAGCTGTCCCACCAGGAAGAACAGGACAATAGACCTCCTGTATGCAAACGTGAAGGACGCCTACACTGCCACCCCGTTACCACCTCTGGGTAAGTCCGACCACAACCTGGTCCTACTAAAGCCACAGTACAAAACTATGATCCAGAGACAACCGATAACTACACGCACCTTCAGAAAGTGGTCTCCTGAGGCAGAGGAGGCGCTCAGAGACTGCTTTGAGACCACTGACTGGAGTGCCCTACAAGAGACCCATGGTGATGACATTGAGGGGGTCACACACTGCACAACTGACTACATGAACTTCTGTATGGACGTTGTGGTTCCCACTAAAACTGTGCGCTGCTTCCCGAATAACAAGCCCTGGATCACCAGCGATGTCAAGGAGATCCTTAACAGGAAGAAAAGGGCATTCAAGGAGGGAGACCAGGCAGAGCTGAAGCGGGTGCAGGGGGAACTCAAGGTCAGACTCCGAGAGGCAAAGGAGGAGTACAGAAGGAAGGTAGAACAGAAGCTGCAGCAGAACAACATGAGAGAGGTCTGGGAGGGCATGAAGACCATCACAGGCTGCAAAAAGAAAAACAACAACGCAGAAGACGAGGACCCTGAGAGAGCAAACCAGCTCAACTTGTTTTTCAACAGGTTCGACAGCCCCGTTGCTGCAGCGAGTGCCTGTCCCCCCAGCACCCCTCCACACACCCCCTCCCCCCTCTCACTCCCCCCAACACCTCCACCAGAACAGATACAACCTCCAGTGACAATCCATCCCCCCTCCCCCCCACCATCACCAGAGACCAGGTGAGCAAGGAGCTGAAGAGACTCCGCCCCAGGAAGGCAGCAGGCCCAGACAAGGTGTGTCCCAGGATGCTAAAGGCCTGCTCTGCTGAGCTGGGGGAGCCACTTCAGCACATCTTCAACATGAGCCTGCGGCTCGGGAAGGTTCCTGTGCTCTGGAAGACCTCGTGCCTCACCCCTGTCCCCAAGAAGAAGAACCCCAGTGAGCCAGGCGACTTCAGACCAATCGCTCTGACATCCCACGTTATGAAGACCTTTGAACGGCTGCTGCTCCAACACCTCAGACCCCAGGTACAACACGCACAGGATCCACTGCAGTTTGCATACCAGGCAAAGGTGGGCGTGGACGATGCCATCCTCTATCTTCTACACAGGGCTTACTCTCATCTGGACAAAGGGAGCAGCGTGATGAGAATCATGTTCTTTGATTTCTCAAGCGCTTTCGACACCATCCATCCCCTCCTACTGAGAGACAAGCTGACCGAGATGAGGGTGGACTCGCACCTGGTGAGGTGGATCACTGACTACCTCACAGAGAGACCACAGTACGTCAGACTGAAGGACTGCACATCTGACACTGTGGTCAGCAGCACCAGAGCACCACAGGGGACTGTGCTCTCCCCCGTCCTGTTCACCCTGTACACCTCGGACTTCCAGTATAACTCTGAGCTCTGCCACATGCAGAAATACTCGGACGACACTGCGATAGTTGCTTGTGTCAGGGATGGACAGGAGGAGGAGTACAGGAGCCTGATCGAGGACTTTGTGACGTGGTGCAGTGACAACCATCTGCAGCTAAACACCTCCAAGACCAAGGAGATGGTGGTGGACTTCCGAAGGAAGAAACCACATCTAGAACCGGTTTCCATCGGCGGGGTCGACGTGGAGGTGGTCAGGACCTACGGGTACCTGGGGCTGCAGCTGGATGACAAGCTGGACTGGTCGCCTAACATGGACACTACCTGCAGGAAGGGACAGAGCCGTCTGTACTTCCTGAGAAGGCTGGGGTCCTTCAACATCTGCAAAAAGCTGCTGCAGATGTTCTACCAGTCTGTGGTGTCCAGCGTCCTCTTCTACGCCGTGGTGTGCTGGGGAGGAAGCTGCAAGAAGAGGGACGCAGCACGCCTAGACAGACTGGTGAGGAGGGCCGGCTCTGTGGTGGGCACAGAGCTGGACTCACTGGTGACAGTGGTAGAGAGGAGGTCTCTGGACAAAATGCTCTCCATCATGGACAACACACACCACCCTCTGCACAGCACCTTCACCGGGCAGAGGAGCATGTTCAGCGAAAGACTAGCACTACCTCCAACAACTCTGTACATGCACATGTAACTAGTTTCTAGAAGGTCAGCACTTTGTTTCTAAGGTTCCTTAACTGTTTACAGGTCTCTTTTAACCAGCACATGTTTTTCTCTCCTCACAGGTTATGTACATTATGCTATATAAGTTTTAAGTCTAATTGCTAATGCTAACTGCACAGGTTTAACATATAATTATGTTTATTCTTAGTCACATAGGGGCTGCTAAATCTTGTTTGGGGGATTATTGTATACAGAGGGGAGGGGGGACAGCGGGTGTGTATTGTAACTAATGTCTTGTGTCCTGCCTGTCTGTATACTGCTACTGGATGCCTTGAATTTCCCTCGGGATCAATAAAGTATCTATCTATCTATCTATCTATCTATCTATCTATCTATCTATCTATCTATCTATCTATCTATCTATCTATCTATCTATCTATCTATCTAGTCAAAACCAAACAGGAAGTCCGCCATATTTTTTTTCAATGGCGAAAATTCGCGTTTCACAGGTTAGCTATTTGAACGAACTCCTCCAAAAGCGTTTATCCCATTGACACAGTGAGAATGTCAGTGTGTTCTACACATGTTGAAGAACTCTCGTTGTGCTCTGCACGTTATTTCCTCAAAGGACGTGGTCATACGGACGCGTTGTTCGTCACAAACAGGAAGTAGTTTGTTACGGGCCTCAATATAGTCATACATTAATCAAACATCATACACATGATCCCAGTGGAAAAATCAAACTAGACATGTTGGCATAGAAAGTGGGCGTGGCTAATTTACTCAGTGGCGCCCCCTTGAAATTTTCAAAAAGGCCTCCCCATTGAGGTTTCTTTGTCCTACATGCATGACATTTTTTATGCTCATTGGGCATGTCAGGACCTACATAAAATCCTCTTACACCCATGTCAAAACTTCACAGGAAGTCCACCATATTTTTTTTAATGCAAGAAAAACGGCCGAAATTCCTTTTTCACAGGTTAGCTATTTGAACGAACTCCTACAACAGCATTTATCCGATCATTGTAAACTCTGTGTCAGTGTGTTCTAGACATGTTGAAGATCTCTCGTTGTGCTCCGCATGTTATTTCGTTGAAGGGCGTGGCAACTGCATACCATCAAACTTTCATGCCGAGGCTAACCGCTTTTTCACCTTCAAAAATACGGCAATGCTTCCATCTTGTGGTTAAAACCGGAAATCACCGTAAAAAACTGAAGTGCCTGTAATTCTTTTATATGTAGCACGGCGTATCTGGCTCAATTTTAAACCTACAGCGGATATATAGATATCTATTGAAAGTCAGTGAAGTCCTGAATCCAATGCTACCAAAAATGACATGGTATCATGTCAGGAACAGGGGTTAATAATGCCCTAGATTCATGATGCGTTCAATAGGCACTTTTGCTCCTTTACACAAATCAAAGCGAAAGGCCTGCTGCTTGGCCACGTGTCGCGGCTGCATTCCCGCGGTCGCACTCTCGCGGTCGCGACACACGGCGACATGCGCGGGGTGCTTCGGTCCCTTCATCACCGCTTGCGGTTTTAATTAGGGACCGAAGCACTGACCAGTGCGAAGGACCCTATTGTAACCCTAGTGATTAGGGACCGAAGCACTGACCAGTGCGAAGGACCCTATTGTTTTCCTTACGATTATTTTTTTTTTTTTCCTTCCGCCACTTCGGAGCCACTTTTGACGGCTTGAACGTGAATGAAAACTCATCAAAATCTCCAATGTCATCGGGTCTGGCGAAAAATTTGATATTCTTGTCATTTCGTAACAAAAATTCGCTAAATGACTCAGTGGCGCCACCTTCAAATTTTCAAAAGGGCCTCCCCATTGAGGTTTTTTCATCGTACGTGCATGACCATTTTTAGGCACATTAGGCATGCGAGATCTCACATAAAATCCTCTTACGCCCATAGTCAAAACCAAACAGGAAGTCCGCCATATTTTTTTTCAATGGCGAAAATTCGCGTTTTACAGGTTAGCTATTTGAACGAACTCCTCCAAAAGCGTTTATCCCATTGACACAATGAGAATGTCAGTGTGTTCTCGACATGTTGAAGATCTCCCGTTGTGCTCTGCACGTCATTTCCTCAAAGGGCGTGGTCATACGGACGCGTTGTTCGTCACAAACAGGAAGTAGTTTGTTACGGGCCTCAATATAGTCATACATTCATCAAACATCATACACATGATCCCAGTGGAAAAATAAAACTAGACATGTTGGCATAAAAAGTGGGCGTGGCTAATTTACTCAGTGGCGCCCCCTTGAAATTTTCAAAAAGGCCTCCCCATTGAGGTTTTTTGTCCTACATACACGAATTCTTTTATGCTCATTGGGCATGTCAGGACCTACATAAAATCCTCTTACACCTATAGTCATAACCAAACAGGAAGTCCGCCATATTTTTTTGAATGCAACAAAAATGGCCAAAATTCATATTTCACAGGTTAGCTATTTGAACGAACTCCTACAACAGCGTTTATCCGATCATCGTAAACTCAGTGTCAGTGTATTCTAGACATGTTGAAGATCTCTCGTTGTGCTCTGCACGTTATTTCGTTTAAGGGCGTGGCCATGGCGTACCATCAAACATTGATGTCTCGGCGCACCCCTATTTTACCTTTCTGAAAGGCCTCCCCATAGAGGTTTTTTTCTTTGACATGCATGACAATTTTTTTGTACATTCATAATGTCAGGACCTACAATAAATCCTCTTACACCCATGGTCAAAACTAAAAAGGAAATCGCCATATTTTCTTTTAATGGCGAAAATTCTCGTTTTAAAGGTTACCTATTTGAACGAACTCCTCCAACAGCGTTTATCCGATCATCGTAAACTCAGTGTCAGTGTATTCTAGACATGTTTGTAGTGACCAATTTTAACAAATCCAATTATGTTTAGAAAGGCCACTTTGGTGTTGAATGTGGAGGCTGTTTTCAAACGCGTGCTCAGCTCTTAAAAAACATAAGAAGGCTGTTGATATACTATTGGATATATTCATCCATTTATTGTTCAACTTGTAAAAAATGATCAAAACAAACAAAACAATAAAGACGAACCACTACGTCCATTGGCATTAAATAAACCCAAAAAATCCACTTTCTCCTTCTCTTCTCAGGCTGACACGGTGGAAAAACTTTTTGCTCTAATTCACACACCTGTCCACCTCACCTGGAGCTCTCATTAAAAAACACTTCCCCAGGCTCCCCCCAGTGCCCAGTAAAGGGACTGCATATATAAACAAAGAAAATATGCAACACATAGTTTGGCTCCAACACACCAGCCCCTAATTGATGATGGCAGGATGACAGAAACAATTCAAAACATGTTTACACAAAAGGAGCCAATCTCTTAAGATGAAAATTTTCCACCCAAAAAAAATAAAAAATAAAAATAAATAAATAAATAAAATAAACCTTTGGGTCACAGGTCACCAGTAATGACTGATACCGTTAGGTTGCTTCTTGAAGCAGAGCCAGTTTTGTCACTGGCCTGTCCAGTATGTTGGTCTTTGTTCTCAGTCTGGCAGAACGCACCAGTCCTTTCTTGTCAGGATAGGTTTCTATAACCCTTCCGAGCAGCCACGAGCTGCGTGGAGCAGAAGCATCTGCAATTAGGACTATGTCCCCAGGAGTGAGATTTCGATTTTCTTTATTCCATCTTTGGCGCTCTTGCAACAGAGGCAGATATTCTCTTATCCAGCGTTTCCAAAAAAGGTCAGCAATATATTGCACTTGTTTCCATCGTCTTTTGATGTAAAGATCTGTCTTTTCAAATAATCCTGGTGGCAACACTGGTTTAACTTTCATTGTGAGCAGATGATTGGGTGTCAGAGCTTCCAGGTCATTGGGATCTCCTGATAACTTTGTTATGGGGCGGTCATTTAGAATGGTTTCTACTTCACACAACACTGTATGTAATCCCTCATCACTCAGAGTTTGTTGACGTAGCACAGATGTTAATGTTCGTTTCACCATTTTGATCATGCGCTCCCATACACCTCCATAATGAGAAGCTGTTGGTGGGTTGAAGCTCCACCTTATTCCTTCCTGGAGCAAAGCTTTTTGTATTTTGCTCTGATTGAAAGCAGCAAGAGCTTTCCTCAACTCCCTTTCTGCACCAATGAAGTTGGTTCCATTATCAGACCGTATATGAGAGACTTGTCCTCTTCTACAAATAAATCTGCGCAGGGCATTTATACACGAGTCAGTGTCCAGTGAATAAGCGACCTCTAAGTGAATGGCTCTGCATGCCATACATGTAAAAATGACCCCATAGCGTTTCTCAAGGCTACGGCCTTTCTTGATTTCAATAGGTCCAAAATAATCAACCCCAACATTAGTGAATGGAGGAAGATCAGGTTCAAGTCTTTCTTTGGGCAGGTCTGACATTTTTTGCTCACCCATCTTTCCTTTGTGGCGCCTGCAGAAGTTACAGTTATTTATAATCTTTCTTGCTGCAGCATTAGCACTGGTTACCCAATATTTTCTCCTTAATCTAGAGAGAACATGGTTTCTTCCACCATGACCAACTTGCTCATGAATATGTTTTAAAATCAGAGCTGATACATGGTCATCTTTGGATAAAATGACAGGGTGCTTAGCCTCCTCCGGCATTGCTGCCTTACTTAGTCTTCCTCCAACTCTAAGCAACCCACTGTCTAGAATGGGGTCCAGTTTATACATGATGCTGCTCTTTTTTACTTCATGTTTGCCAGTTGTCAATGTAGCGATTTCATTGCAGAACCTTTCCTTTTGGGTGAAGCCAATTATGGCTGTTTCAGCTTCCAAAACATCTTCAGCAGTCAATCTCTGTCCTCCTAATGAAGTTTTCATTCCTGTATTGACTTTTCCTTTTTTACTCATCTCCAATAGAGTCTTCCTTATTTTAAGGATCCATGCCACTGCTCTCTTTAACCTGTTCCAATCAGAAAAGTAGGTTAGTAATTGCAGTGTCGCATTCTGTGTGTCCTGAACAATCACTGCACTATTTATAAACTCCCTTTTTATTTCAGGGTCATCTGCAGCAATGTTGGGATCCAGACTTGTAGTTGGCCACATGTCCTCTGTTTTCCACAGAAATTCAGGGCCTTCCAGCCATCTTTTATTTTTCAGCAGATGATCTGTCTTCATTCCTCTTGAGGCTTCATCTGCAGGGTTTTGCATGGTGTGAATATAATGCCACTGCATTACACTGGTTGCTCCTCGAATGGTGGATATTCTATTTGCCACAAAGGTTTGAAATCTTTTGTCTTCATTTCTGATGTACTTTAAAACGGTTGTGCTATCAGTCCAGAAACAAGATTTTTCAAGCGGGAGCTGTATTTCTGCTCGAAGCATGGTGTCCACTCGAACTGCAAGAACTGCAGCAGTGAGCTCTAAGCGAGGAATCGTCACTTGCTTAATTGGTGTCACTCTAGCTTTTCCCAAGATGAAAGAGACATGAATACCATTGTTGTTGTCGTCCTGCATCCTGAGATATGTCACTGTGCCATATCCATTTTCACAAGCATCACAGAAGTGATGCAACTGGCAACAAAGAAGTTTACCAAAATTTGTCGGCTTAAAACATCGATCAACTTTGAATGCTTGCACTCCTTCCAAGTCTGTCAACCATTTTGTCCACTGCTGTTGGAGAGGTAAGGGAATTGGATCATCCCACCCATAACTCTTCCTACACAGATCCTGCAAAATGAGTTTGGCTGGAAGTGTGAGTGGTGCAAGGAAGCCCAAAGGATCAAACACTGAACTGACCACAGATAGAATGCCGCGTCTAGTAATTGGACGCTCCTTGAGTGCCATCTTGAATTTGAAAGTGTCTGTTTCAACACACCATTGAAGGCCAAGGGCTCTTTCAACAGGTAGTTGGTCCTTGTCTAAATCCAAATCATGCAGGTTCTTTGATCTTTCCTTTATGGGTATGGATTGTAACACTTCACGATTGTTGCTTACCCATTTAGTCAGGTGGAAGCCTCCTTTTTTACACAGAGCTGTCAGATCTTTTACCATTTTGACAGCTTCCTCTGCAGACTGCAAGCTCTTAAGACAATCGTCCATGTAAAAGTTGTTCTTCACTGTGTCGATGACTTCAGCAGGAAAACTGCTTTGATTGTCTTCTGCAGTTCTTCTAAGAGCGTAACAAGCACAGCTGGGTGAAGATACTGCACCAAACAGATGCACAGTCATTCTATACTCCACAAGTTCTTGTCCTAAATCCCCTTCAGGCCACCACAAGAAGCGAAGGAAATCCCTTTCCCTTTGCATCACTCTGACTTGATGAAACATAGCTTGAACATCAGTCATTAATGCCACAGGTTCTTGTCTGAATCGTGTAAGAACACCTAACAAAGAACTGGTGAGGTACGGACCTTGCAGAAGTTGACTGTTGAGAGATTTTCCTTTGAACTCAGCTCCACAGTCAAATACAACACGAAGTGTTCCTTTCTTTGGATGATACACTCCATGATGTGGAATGTACCACACATTTCCATCACATCTTTCCATTTCATTTCTTGGCACAAGTTCAGCGTATCCTTTACTGATGACTTCATTCATAAAGTTGGTATATTCCTGACGAAAACCCTCGTTTTTTTCAAACTTCTTCTTCAATCCAAGAATACGTTGATATGCAATGCTTTTATTGTTTGGAAGAGACTCATATTCAGTTTTCAACGGAAGTTTTAGGTTGTAGTGTCCATCTTGAAGCATGGCTGAATGTTCCATGATTTTCATGAACTTCTCATCGTCTCTTGACATCTCTTTTCTGTCATCTGACACATTTTCATTAAAATCGTGATTGTACTGACAAGCCAGCATTTTTCCTAGAGTTTCCACAGAGATCCTGTTTACAGTGACAGCATGGTGGCCAGTCTCACATTGCTCTTCACTGCACCCATGCAAGGGACCATTAACAACCCACCCTAATAGGGTTTTAATGGCATAGGGTCCATTGTCAACACTGTTTATAACTTCCCAGGGTTCCAGCATTTTGGGCGCATTGGTACCAATCAATACGTCCACTTCAGATTTAATGAGAGGAACATGGACACCATCAAGATATGGCCACTTAGCCAAATCCTCTTCCTTGACAATGTTATGTGTGCCTACAGGCATCCTCTTTTGTGTATATATTTCTGGCAGATCATAGAAGATTGATCCATTCAGACTTGCAATCTCCAAACCTTCCAAAATGTAACTGGGAACTGATGATTTTGACCCCATGGTTTGCAGGCTGATGTGAGTTTTCCTTCCATTTAGTTTAAGCTTTGTCATAAGCGATTCAGAACAAAAGGTGGCTGTGCTACCCGGATCCAAAAAAGCATATGTCTGTATGATTATGTTTCCTTTACTTGACTTTATTTGTACAGGCAGAATGGATAGAATCCCCTCACTGCTACTGTTACCAGCCCCTGTATGATCACTTGACTGCAAAGAAACAACTGTACTACTTACTGATGTTTCCCTTTGCTGTGATGAGTTTGGTTTTTGTTTAATGTGCAGAAGAGTAGGATGGTTTTGGCTACAGAATTTGCAAGAAAGGCGCTTATGACAGTCTTTGCTCAAATGTCCAGCATGAAGGCAGCCAAAACATATTCCTTTCTCTCTTAGAAAGTTTATCTTATCCCGATGGGTTTTCCTTTCCATTTGAGGGCACTTATCCAGTGGGTGACCTTGAGCACAACATGCACAGATGCTGTTGTCCTTTGAAGATGGACGCATTTCCTGTTTACAAGGTTTGCCTTGTCTGGATTCCAGAGAAGAAGATGTTTCGATAGCAGTAACCGTTGTTGCAAAACTGTTGCCTCTGAAATTTGGCTTGGCTTGGGATTTCATTCTGTTTAAGGTTTTACTTGCTGTGCCGTATTGTGTGTTCTGAATGTTTCCAAACACAGGGTCAGACAATATTTTCATCTGATGTTCAATGAATTTTACTATGTCAATGAACTGAGCCCTGCGATTACATTTTTCTAATATGTCACAAGCAGAGCTTCTCCATTTTTCTCTTAGCTTGTACGGAAGTTTGAGAACGATTGTTTTCATATTCACAGGCATATCCAGTTCTCTCATGTATTGTAAATCCTCCATTGCATTGCAACATTCTCGTAAAAATAGTGCGTAGGCTTGTATTGACTTTGCATCCTCCTGTTTCACTTCGGGCCATTTTAGTACTTTTTCCATGTACGCTGCCGTGATAATGTGTTCATTCCCAAAGTGCTCCTGTAACAGGTGCCTGGCTGCAGCATATCCTCTGTCTGGAGTCATATGCTGGCAGCTACGAACTAAGTCTCTTGGCTGACCTCTTGTGTACTTATCCAGGTAATATAAGCAGTCTCCTTTGTTGTTGGTGTGATGTTCTACACAATGTTCAAAAGCCCTGATGAAAGTGTTATACTGCAGAGGATCCCCATCAAAATATGGAATTTCTCTTGGTGGCAGTAAATGAAAGGTTTGCTGCTTTACTAGAAGTGAGGTTATTTCATTTTGTCTTTCCAGTATATTGTACAAAGCTTGTGTGTTGTGACTTTCTGGGAAATTCTGTTGGCCCTGAAATGCAGGATTTGTTATTTGTTCATAAGGGTTCAAGACAGGATTGTCTGTTGGGTGTTTGTGCACTGCTGGTGAAAATCCATTATCCTTAACTTTATTTTGTGCTGTTTTCACATCAGGATATGGAATTTGTTGATTTTGTTGATATGGTGGTTTATTCGAATGCCCAGGGTTTGTTCTGTATTCTTTGAGAGGAGGGCTGGAAGTAGTGGAAGTGCCCTTTAATTGGTTTGCTTTTTCAAAATATGATTCCATTCCATTTGATTGAGTTGTTGAGAAAGCTTGGTGAGTGGAAGCTGATAACACTGCTAATTTTGCTGCTGATGCTGCCATCTCCGTTTCAAGCTCTAGTTTCTCTTGTCTCCTCCTGAGCAACGCAGCTTGCTCCTCCAGTGCGTGCTTTTCCTTTAAAACAGATGCGCGTGCCAGTAGCGCCGCTCTCTCTGCCTCCGCGTGGATGCGCGCTGAAGCAGTATCAGATTTACATTTGTTTGTGGTTCTTGAACTTGTGTGACTTTTTCGGCTTGAAACTTTGGAGTGAACATTTGAAATGCTGTCACTTGGATTGATTTCATTCTCATCTCCTTCCTCATTTCGTTCAGATGTTGAAATCGCTTTAGACATCCATCTTTTCACATCGGCAGTAAATTCATTGAAGCCCAGCATCTTTGCTTTAAACCATATTTCGTTTTTGTCCTTTTCTTCCGGAGGTAGATATTGCATGAGAGTTTCGTGGGTTTCCTTTGCCTCGTCATATAGAGTTTTGTATTTGTCAAATGTACAGTGAACCTCTGTTTGACAGGATTTATCAGGCATTAAGTTTAGTATTATTGTTTTAAACTCCGATGCTTTCTTTAGCTTTGCTTTCCGTGTCTTTTGAAGTTTGTCCAGTTTGTCCAATAATGCTTTTTGGGTTAATTTTATTGAACGTTTTGGGATCACTTGTATTTCATTGTCAACCCCTTGCGCATCCCCAGTGGTGTGCGCTTGAGCCTCCGCTGGCTCATTACCAACATGACCTTTGTTTTGCAAAGTTAATTCCCCATTCATATTCGGTTAATCAATATAGCCAACTTAAAAACACCTCATGAATCGAACACCATCACAAAAATACCATTCATAAATCAGAGCTATTTTACTCCCCAGTTCAAAACAAAATACCAGTTTCAATTGTCAAAATAAAAGTGTGCACACAAATAAACCATGGCCATAATGTTTGTAGCGCTACGCGTACCTGATTTGTGTCCTTTTCACTGTCCTTGGATGACCGACAAAGAGTGCACCGTGTCCCGGTGTTCAGCTTACGGTGTCCCGGTGTTGATGCGGCTCCAGCCGACTTAAACGAAACGGGAGTCGTACAAAGTTTAATTATAATCCACAAAGGAAACAAAGAAATCCAGCGCTGGCCGATCGATCTTCCATTAGATCCAACGAGCGAACGATGATCCAACGAGTTCCAATAAAGCAAAGTTTTTCCACTAAAATTGTAGTGACCAATTTTAACAAATCCAATTATGTTTAGAAAGGCCACTTTGGTGTTGAATGTGGAGGCTGTTTTCAAACGCGTGCTCAGCTCTTAAAAAACATAAGAAGGCTGTTGATATACTATTGGATATATTCATCCATTTATTGTTCAACTTGTAAAAAATGATCAAAACAAACAAAACAATAAAGACGAACCACTACGTCCATTGGCATTAAATAAACCCAAAAAATCCACTTTCTCCTTCTCTTCTCAGGCTGACACGGTGGAAAAACTTTTTGCTCTAATTCACACACCTGTCCACCTCACCTGGAGCTCTCATTAAAAAACACTTCCCCAGGCTCCCCCCAGTGCCCAGTAAAGGGACTGCATATATAAACAAAGAAAATATGCAACACATAGTTTGGCTCCAACATGTTGAAGATCTCTCGTTGTGCTCCGCACGTTATTTCGTCAAAGGGGCGTGGTCATACGGACTTGATGTTCGTCACAAACAGGAAGTAGTTTGTTACAGTGTTTAATATAGGCGTAGAGTCATCAAACATAACACACATGATCCCAGTAGAAAAATTTAACTTGTCATGTTGTTATACTATGTGGGCGTGGCTAAATGACTCAGTGGCGCCCCCATGAAATTTAAAAAAAGGCCTCCCCATAGGGGTTTCTTTGTCCTACATGTATGAAATTTTTTATGCTCATTGGGCATGTCAGGAGCTACATAAAATCCTCTTACACCCATGGTCATAACCAAACAAGAAGTCCGCCATATTTTTTTTTGAATGGTTCAAATTCACGTTTCACAGGTTAGCTATTTGAACGAACTCCTCCAAAAGCGTTTATCCGATCATCGTATCCTCAATCTTAGTGTGTTCTAGACATGTTGTAGATCTCTCGTTGTGCTCTGCACTTTATTTCCTCAAAGGGCGTGGTCATACGGATGCGTTGTTCGTCACAAACAGGAAGTAGTTTGTAACGGGCCTTAATATAGTCATACATTCATCAAACATCACACACATGATCCCACTGGAAAAATAAAACTAGACATGTTGACATAAAAAGTGGGCGTGGCTAAATGACTCAGTGGCGCCCCCTTGAAATTTTCAAAAAGGCCTCCCTATAGAGGTTTTTTTGGCCTACGTGCAAAACATTTTATATGCTCATTGGGCATGTCAGGAGCTACATAAAAGCCTCTTACACCCATGGTCATAACCAAACAGGAAGTCCGCCATATTTTTTTGAATGCAACAAAAATGGCCGAAATTCCTTTTTCACAGGTTAGCTATTTGAACGAACTCCTACAACAGCGTTTATTCGATCATCGTGAACTCAGTGTCAGTGTGTTCTGGACATGTTGAAGATCTCTCGTTGTGCTCCGCACGTTATTTCGTCAAAGGGCGTGGCCACGGCGTACCATCAATCTTTGATGTCTCTGCATACTCCAATTTTTTAACCTTCGATGACTGTAAGGCCTGCTGCTTGGCCACGTGTCGCGGTTGCACTCCTGCGGTCGCACTTTCGCGGTCGCGACACGCGCCGACATGCGTGGGGTGCTTCGGTCCCTTCATCACCGCTTGCGGTTTTAATTATTAGGGACCGAAGCACTGACCAGTGCGAAGGACCCTATTGTTTTTCAAATGATTATTTTTGTTTTCTTTTTTCTTCCTCATCTATGGAGCCACTTTTGACGACTTGAACGTGAATGAAAACTCATCAAAATCTCCAACATCATCGGGTCTGGCGAAAAATTTGATATTCTCGTCATTTCGTAAATTTTTTTCGCAAGATGACTCAGTGGCGCCCCCTTCAAATTTTCAAAAGGGCCTCCCCATTGACGTTTTTTCGTCGTACGTGCATGAACATTTTTATACACATTAAGCATGCGAGATCTCACATAAAATCCTCTTACGCCCATAGTCAAAGCCAAACAGGAAGTCCGCCATATTTTTTTTCAATGGCGAAAACTTGCGTTTTACAGGTTAGCTATTTGAACGAACTCCTCCAAAAGTGTTTTTTCGATGGACGCAAATAAAGTATCTGCTTGTTCTTGACATGTTGAAGATCTCTCGTTGTGCTCCGCACGTTATTTCCTCAAAGGGCGTGGTCATACGGACGCGTTGTTCGTCACAAACAGGAAGTAGTTTGTTAGGGGTCTTAATATAGTCATACATTCATCAAACATCACACACATGATCCCAGTGGACAAATGAAACTAGACATGTTGGCACAAAAAGTGGGCGTGGCTAAATGACTCAGTGGCGCCCCCTTGAGATTTTCAAAAAGGCCTCCCCATTGAGGTTTTTTTGTCCTACATACACAATTTTTTTTATGCTCATTGGGCATGTCAGGAGCTACATAAAATCCTCTTACACCCATGGTCATAACCAAACAGGAAGTCCGACATATTTTTTTTAATGCAATAAAAACTGCTTAAATTCCTCTTTCACAGGTTAGCTATTTGAACGAACTCCTACAACAGCGTTTATCCGATCATCGTAAACTCAGTGTCAGTGTATTCCAGACATGTTGAAGATCTCTCGTTGTGCTCTGCACGTTATTTCGTTTAAGGGCGTGGCCATGGCGTACCATCAAACATTGATGTCTCGGCGCACCCATATTTTACCTTTCTGAAAGGCCTCCCCATAGAGGTTTTTTTCTTTTACATGCATGACAATTTTTTGGTACGTTCATAATGTCAGGACCTACAAAAAATCCTCTCACACCCATAGTCAATACTAAACAGGAAGTCCGCCATATTTTTTTTTAATGGCGAAAATTCGCGTTTCACAGGTTAGCTATTTGAACGAACTCCTCCAAAAGCAATTATCCGATTGACACGATGACAATGTCAGTGTGATCTTGACATGTTGAAGATCTCTCGTTGTGCTCTGCACGTTATTTCGTTAAAGGGTGTGGTCGTACATACGCGTTGTTTGTCACAAACAGGAAGTAGTTTGTTACAGTGCTTAATAAAGGTGTAGAGTCACCAAACATCAGACACGTGATCCCTGGGGAAAAGTTAAACTTGTCATGTTGTTATAGTAAGTGGGCGTGGCTAAATGACTCAGTGGCGCCCCCATGAAATCTTAAAAATGGCCTCCCCATAGAGGTTTCTTTGTCCTACATGCATGAGATTTTTTATGCTCATTGGGCATGACAGGCGCTACATAAAATCCTCTTACACCCATGGTCAAAACCCAACAGGAAGTCCTCCATATTTTTTTTGAATGGCTAAAATTCGCGGTTTACAGGTTAGCTATCTGAACGAACTCCTCCAAAAGCGTTTATCCGATCATCGCAAACTCAATCTTAGTGTGTTCTAGACATGTTGAAGATCTCTCGTTGTGCTCTGCACGTTATTTCGTCAAGGGGCGTGGCCACGGCGTACCATCAAACTTTGATGTCTCGGCGCACTCCAATTTTTTAACCTTCGATGACTGTAAGGCCTGCTGCTTGGCCTCGTGTCGCGGCTGCACTCCCGCGGTCGTACTCTCGCGGTCGCGACACGCGGCGACATGCGTGGGGTGCTTCGGTCCCTTCATCACCGCTTGCGGTTTTAATTAGGGACCGAAGCACTGACCAGTGCGAAGGCCCCTATTGTTCTTCAAATGATTTTTTATTTATTTTTTCTCCGGTCCGTCTCTTTGACGCCATTTTTGACGGCTTGAACGTGAATGAAAACTCATCAAAATCTCCAATGTCATCGGGTCTGCCGAAAAATTTGATATTCTCGTCATTTCGTAAAAAAAATTCGCTAAATGACTCAGTGGCGCCACCTTCAAATTTTCAAAAGGGCCTCCCCATTGAGGTTTTTTCATCAGACGTGCACGACAATTTTTAGGCACATTGAGCATGCGAGATCTCACATAAAATCCTCTTACACCCATAGTCAAAACCAAACAGGAAGTCCGCCATATTTTTTTTCAATGGCGAAAATTCGCGTTTCACAGGTTAGCTATTTGAACGACCTCCTCCAAAAGTGTTTATCCCATTGACACAATGAGAATGTCAGTGTGTTCTCGACATGTTGAAGATCTCTCGTTGTGCTCTGCACGTTATTTCCTCAAAGGGCGTGGTCATACGGATGCGTTGTTCGTCACAAACAGGAAGTAGTTTGTTACGGGCCTCAATATAGTCATACATTCATCAAACATCATACACATGATCCCAGTGGAAAAATAAAACTAGACATGTTGGCATAAAAAGTGGGCGTGGCTAATTTACTCCGTGGCGCCCCCTTGAGATTTTCAAAAAGGCCTCCCCATTGAGGTTTTTTTGTCCTACATACACAAATTCTTTTATGCTCATTGGGCATGTCAGGACCTACATAAAATCCTCTTACACCTATAGTCATAACCAAACAGGAAGTCCGCCATATTTTTTTGAATGCAACAAAAATGGCCGAAATTCACGTTTCACAGGTGAGCTATTTGAACAAACTCCTACAACAGCGTTTATCCGATCATCGTAAACTCAGTGTCAGTGTATTCTAGACATGTTGAAGATCTCTCGTTGTGCTCCGCACGTTATTTCGTTTAAGGGCGTGGCCATGGCGTACCATCAAACATTGATGTCTCGGCTCACCCCTATTTTACCTTTCTGAAAGGCCTCCCCATAGAGGTTTTTTTCTTTTACATGCATGACAATGTTTTTGTATATTTATAATGTCAGGACCTACAAAAATTCCTATTACACTCATGGTCAAAACCCGACAGGAAGTCCGCCATATTTTTTTTTAATGGCGAAAATTTGCGTTTCACAGGTTAGATATTTGAACGAACTCCTACAAAAGTGTTTATCCCATCATGGTAAACTCTATCTTAGTGTGTTCTAGACATGTTGAAGATCTCTCATTGTGCTCCGCACTTTATTTTCTCAAAGGGCTTGGCCATACGGACGTGATGTTCGTCACAAACAGGAAGTAGTTTGTTACAGTACTTAATATAGGCGTAGAGTCATCAAACATACCACACATGATCCCAGCAGAAAAATCAAACTTGTCATGTTGTTTTAGTCAGTGGGCGTGGCTAAATGACTCAGTGGCGCCCCCATGAAATTTTCAAAAAGGCCTCCCCATAGAGGTTTCTTTGTCCTACATGCATGAAATTCTTTATGCTCATGTGGCATGTCAGGAACTACATAAAATCCTCTTACACCCATAGTCATAACCAAACAAGAAGTCCGCCATATTTGTTTTTGAATGGTTCATATTCGCGTTTGATAGGTTAGCTATCTGAACGAACTCCTCCAACAGCGTTTATCCGAACAACGTAAACTCAATCTTAGTGTGTTCTAGACATGTTGAAGATCTCTCGTTGTGCTCCGCACGTTATTTCGTCAAAGGGCGTGGCCACGGCGTACCATCAAACATTGATGTCTCGGCGGACTCCAATTTTTTAACCTTCGATGACTGTAAGGCCTGCTGCTTGGCCACGTGTCGTGGCTGCACTCCCGAGGTCGCACTCTTGCGGTCGCGACACGCGCCGACATGCGTGGGGTGCTTCGGTCCCTTCATCACCGCTTGCGGTTTTAATTAGGGACCGAAGCACTGACCAGTGCGAAGGACCCTATTGTTTTTCAAATGATTATTATTATTTTTTTTTTTCTCCGGTCCGTCTCTTTGGAGCCACTTTTGACGGCTTGAACGTGAATGAAAACTCATCAAAATCTCCAACATCATCGGGTCTGGCGAAAAATTTGATATTCTCGTCATTTCGTAAAAAAAATTCGCAAAATGACTCAGTGGCGCCCCCTTCAAATTTTCAAAAGGGCCTCCCCATTGAGGTTTTTTCATCGTACGTGCACGACAATTTTTATGCACATTAAGCATGCAAGATCTCACATAAAATCCTCTTATACCCATAGTCAAAACCAAACAGGAAGTCCGCCATATTTTTTTTCAAGGGCGAAAATTCGTGTTTCACAGGTTAGCTATTTGAACGAACTCCTCCAAAAGCAATTATCCGATTGACACAATGAGAATGTCAGTGTGTTCTCGACATGTTGAAGATCTCTCGTTGTGCTCTGCACGTTATTTCGTTAAAGGGCGTGGTCATACGGACGCGTTGTTCGTCACAAACAGGAAGTAGTTTGTTATGGGTCTTAATATAGGTGTAGAGTCACCAACCATCAGACACATGATCCCAGTGGAAAAATAAAGCTAGACATGCTGGCATAAAAAGTGGGCGTGGCTAAATGACTCAGTGGCGCCCCCTTGAAATTTTCAAAAAGGCCTCCCCATTGAGTTTTTTTTGTCCTACATACACACATTTTTTTATGCTCATTTGGCATGTCAGGAGCTACATAAAATCCTCTTACACCTATCGTCATAACCAAACAGGAAGTCCGCCATATTTTTTTGAATGCAACAAAAATGGCCGGAAATCACGTTTCACAGGTTAGCTATTTGAACGAACTCCTACAACAGCGTTTATCCAATCATCGTAAACTCAGTGTCAGTCTATTCTAGACATGTTGAAGATCTCTCTTTGTGCTCCGCACGTTATTTCGTTTAAGGGCGTGGCCATGGCGTACCATCAAACATTGATGTCTCGGCTGACCCCTATTTTACCTTTCTGAAAGACCTCCCCATAGAGGTTTTCTTCTCTGACATGCATGACAATTTCTTTGTATGTTAATAATGTCAGGAACTACAATAAATCCTCTTGCACACATAGTCAAAACTAAACAGGAAGTCCGCCATATTTTTTTTTAATGGCGAAAATTCGCGTTTCACAGGTTACCTATTTGAAGGAACTCCTACAAAAGCCTATATCCGATTGACACAACGTCAAGGTTTGTGTGTTCTAGACATGTTGAAGATCTATCGTTGTGCTCTGCACGTTAATTCCTCAAAGGTCGTGGTCATACGCACGCGTTGTTCGTCACAAACAGGAAGTAGTTTGTTATGGGTCTTAATATAGGTGTAGAGTCACCAAACATCCGACACATGATCCCTGTAGAAAAATTAAACTTGTCATGTTGTTATGATAAGTGGGCGTGGCTAAATGACTCAGTGGCGCCCCCATGAAATCTTAAAAATGGCCTCCCCATAGAGGTTTCTTTGTCCTACATGCATGGGATTTTTTATGCTCATTGGGCATGTCAGGTGCTACATAAAATCCTCTTACACCCATGGTTAAAACCCAACAGGAAGTCCGCCATATTTTTCATGAATGGCTGAAATTCGCGGTTTACAGGTTAGCTATTTGAACGAACTCCTACAAAAGTGTTTATCCCATTGACACAATGAGAATGTCAGTGTGTTCTCGACATATTGAAGATCTCTCGTTGTGCTCTGCACGTTATTTTGTCAAAGGGCGTGGCCACGGCGTAACATCAAACTTTGATGTCTCGGCGCACTCCAATTTTTTAACCTTCGATGACTGTGAGGCCTGCTGCTTGGCCACGTGTCGCGGCTGCACTCCCGCGGTCATACTCTCGCGGTCGCGACACGCGCCGACATGCGCGGGGTGCTTCGGTCCCTTCATCACCGCTTGCGGTTTTAATTTTTTTTCTTTTCTTTTTCGGTTCGTCAGTTTGACGCCACTTTTGACGGCTTGAACGTGAATGAAAACTCATCAAAATCTCCAATGTCATCGGGTCTGGCGAAAAATTTGATATTCTCGTCATTTCGTAAAACAACTTCGCAAAATGACTCAGTGGCGCCCCCTTCAAATTTTCAAAAGTGCCTCCCCATTGAGGTTTTTTCATCGTACATGCACGAGAATTTTTATGCACATTAAGCATGCAAGATCTCACATAAAATCCTCTTACGCCCATAGTCAAAACCAAACAGGAAGTCCGCCATATTTTTTTTCAAGGGCGAAAATTCCCGTTTTACAGGTTAGCTATTTGAACGAACTCCTCCAAAAGCAATTATCTGATTGACACAATGAGAATGTCAGTGTGTTCTCGACATGTTGAAGATCTCTCGTTGTGCTCTGCACGTCATTTTCTCAAAGGGCGTGGTCATACGGACGCGTTGTTCGTCACAAACAGGAAGTAGTTTTTTACGGGCCTTAATATAGTCATACATTCATCAAACATCATACACATGATCCCAGTGGAAAAATAAAACTAGACATGTTGGTATAATAAGTGGGCGTGGCTACATGACTCAGTGGCGCCCCCTTTAAATTTTGAAAAAGGCCTCCCTATTGAGGTCCTTTTGGCCTACATGCATGAACTTTTTTATACTAATTTGGCATGTCAGGAGCTACATAAAATCCTCTTACACCCATGGTCAAAACCCATTAGGAAGTCCGCCATATTTTTTTTGAATGGCTGAAATTCGCGGTTTACAGGTTAGTTATCTGAACGAACTCCTCCAAAAGCGTTTATCCGATCATCGCAAACTCAATCTTAGTGTGTTCTAGACATGTTGAAGATCTCTCGTTGTGCTCTGCACGTTATTCCGTCAAAGGGCGTGGCCACGGCGTAACATCAAACTTTGATGTCTCGGCACACCCCATTTTTTTAACCTTCGATGACTGTAAGGCCTGCTGCTTGGCCTCGTGTCGCAGCTGCACTCCCGCGGTCACACTCTCGCGGTCGCGACACGCGCCGACATGCGCGGGGTGCTTTGGTCCCTTCATCACTGCTTGCGGTTTTAATGTTCTTTTTTTCTTTTTCGGTCCGTCAGTTTGACGCCACTTTTGACGGCTTGAACGTGAATGAAAACTCATCAAAATCTCCAACTTCATCGGGTCTGGCGAAAAATTTGATATTTTCGCCATTTCGTAATAAAAATTCGCAAAATGACTCAATGGCGCCCCCTTCAAATTTTCAAAAGGGCCTCCCCATTGAGGTTTTTTCATCGTACGTGCACGACAATTTTTAGGCACATTAAGCATGGGAGATCTCACATAAAGTCCTCTTACACCCATAGTGAAAACCCAACAGGAAGTCCGCCATATTTTTTTTGAATGGCTGAAATTTGCAGTTTACAGGTTAGCTATTTGAACGAACTCCTCCAAAAGCAATTATCCAATGGACACAATGAGAATGTCAGTGTGTTCTCGACATGTTGAAGATCTCTCGTTGTGCTCCGCACGTTATTTCCTCAAAAGGCGTGGTCTTACGGATGCGTTGTTCGTCACAAACAGGAAGTAGTTTGTTTCGGGCCTTAATATAGTCATACATTCATTAAACATCACACACATGATCCCAGTGGAAAAATGAAACTAGAAATCTTGGCACAAAAAGTGGGCGTGGCTAAATGACTCAGTGGCGCCCCCTTGAAATTTTCAAAAAGGCCTCCCCATTGAGGTTTTTTTGTCCTACATACACAAATTTTTTTATGCTCATTGGGCATGTCAGGAGCTACATAAAATCCTCTTACACACATTGTCATAACCCAACAGGAAGTCCGCCATATTTTTTTTGAATGGCTGAAATTCGCGGTTCACAGGATAGCTATTTGAACAAACTCCTCCAAAAGCGTTTATCCGATCATCGTAAACTCAGTGTTAGTGTGTTTTGGACATGTTGAAGATCTCTCGTTGTGCTCCGCACGTTATTTCGTTTAAGGGCGTGGCCACGGCGTACCATCAAACTTTGATGTCTCGGCACACTCCAATTTCTTAACCTTCGATGACTGAAAGGCCTACTGCTTGGCCACGTGTCGCGGCTGCACTCCCGCGGTCGCACTCTCGCGGTCGCGACACGCGCCGACATGCGTGGGGTGCTTCGGTCCCTTCATCACCGCTTGCGGTTTTAATTCTTTTTTTTTTTCTTCCGTCTGTTTGGAGCCATTTTTGACGGCTTGAACGTGAATGAAAACTCATCAAAATCTCCCACGTCATCGGGTCTGGCGAAAAATTTGATATTCTCGTCATTTCGTAAAAAGAATGCGCAAAATGACTCAGTGGCGCCCCCTTCAAATTTTCAAAAGGGCCTCCCCATTGAGGTTTTTTCATCGTACGTGCACGACAATTTTTAGGCACATTAAGCATGCAAGATCTCACATAAAATCCTCTTACACCCATAGTCAAAACCAAACAGGAAGTCCGCCATATTTTTTTTTAATGGCGAAAATTCGTGTTTCACAGGTTAGCTATTTGAACGAACTCCTCCAAAAGCGTTTATCCCATTGACACAATGAGAATGTCAGTGTGTTCTCGACATGTTGAAGATCTCTCGTTGTGCTCTGCACGTTATTTCCTCAAAGGGCGTGGTCATACGGACGCGTTGTTTGTCACAAACAGGAAGTAGTTTGTTACGGGCCTCAATATAGTCATACATTCATCAAACATCATACACATGATCCCAGTGGAAAAATTAAACTACTCATGTTGGCATAAAAAGTGGGCGTGGCTAAATGACTCAGTGGCGCCCCCTTGAAATTTTCAAAAAGGCCTCCCCATTGAGGTTTTTTTGTCCTACAGCCTGAGCTTGTGCAGGAGGTTGAGAGGTACCGGCTAGATATAGTCGGGCTCACCTCCACGCACTGCTTGGGCTCTGGAACCCAGCTCCTCGAGAGGGGCTGGACTCTCTACTTTGGAGTTCACCCTGGTGAACGAGAGGGTCGTGTCCCTGCGCCTTCGGGTAGGGGACAGGTCTCTCACTGTCGTCTCGGCCTACGGCCCGAACGGCAGTGTGGAGTACCCGGCCTTCTTGGAGTCCCTGGGAGGGGTGCTGGACAGTGCTCCGACTGGGGACTCCATTGTTCTACTCGGGGACTTCAACGCTCACGTGGGCAATGACAGTGAGATCTGGAGTGGGGTGATTGGGATGAACGGCCTCCCTGATCTTTACCAGAGTGGTGTTCTGTTATTGGACTTCTGTGCTAGTCACAGTTTGTCCATAACGAACACCATGTTCGAGCACAGGGATGTCCATAAGTGCACGTGGCACCAGGACTCCCTAGGCCGGAGGTCGATGATAGACTTTGTGGTCGTGTCATCTGACCTTCGGCCGTGTGTCTCGGACACTCGGGTGAAGAGAGGGGCTGAGCTGTCAACTGATCACCACCTGGTGGTGAGTTGGATGCGCTGGCAGGGGAGGAAGCCGGTCAGACTCGGCAGGCCCAAACGTGTAGTGAGGGTCTGCTGGGAACGCCTGGCTGAACCCTCTGTTAGTGAGGTCTTCAACTCCCACCTCCGGACGAGCTTTTCGCAGATCCCGGGGGAGGCTGGGTGCATTGAGTCCGAGTGGACCATGTTCTCCACCTCCATTGTCAAAGCAGCTGCTCTGAGCTGTGGTCGCAGGGTCTCTGGTGCCTGTCGTGGCGGCAATCCCTGAACCCGATGGTGGACACCGGAAGTAAGGGAGGCCGTCAAGCTGAAGAAGGAGTCCTATCGGGCGTTGCTAGCGCATAGGACTCCTGAGGCAGCTGACGGGTACCGGCAGGCCAGGCGTTCCGCAGCCCGGGCGGTCGTGGAGGCAAAAACTCGGGCCTGGGAGGAGTTCGGGGAGGCCATGGAGGAGGAAATTCTGGCAAACCGTCCATCGCCTCAGGAGGGGGAAGCAGTGCTTCACCAACACTGTTTACAGTGGAGGTGGGGAGCTGCTGACCTCAACTGGGGATGTCGTCGGACGGTGGAAGGAATACTTCGAGGATCTCCTCAATCCCACCGTCACGTCTCCCACCGAGGGAGCAGAGGCTGACTTCTCAGAGGTAGACTCGTCCATCACCCAAGCCGAAGTCACCGAGGTAGTTGGCAAGCTCCTTGGCGGCAAGGCTCCGGGGGTGGATGAGATTCGCCCTGAGTATCTTAAGTCTCTGGATGTGCAGGGGCTGTCATGGTTGACACGTCTCTGTAACATCGCGTGGAGGTCGGGGACAGTACCTCTGGACTGGCAGACCGGGGTTTTCAAGAAGGGGGACCGGAGGGTGTGTTCAAACTACCGGGGAATCACACTCCTCAGCCTCCCTGGGAAAGTCTATTCCAGGGTTCTGGAGAGGAGGATCCGGCTGATCGTCGAACCTCGGATTCAAGAGGAACAATGCAGTTTTCGTCCTGGCCGTGGAACACTGGACCAGCTCTACACTCTCCAGCGGGTGCTCGAGGGTTCATGGGAGTTTGCCCAACCAGTCCACATGTGCTTTGTGGATCTGGAGAAGGCATTCGACCGTGTCCCTCGCGGCGCCCTGTGGGGGGTGCTCTGGGAGTATGGGGTTCAGGGCCCTTTGCTAAGGGCGGTCCGGTCCTTGTACAACCGGAGCAGGAGTATGGTTCGCATTGCCGGCAGTAAGTCGGACCTGTTCCCGGTGCGCGTTGGCCTCCGGCAGGGCTGCCCTTTGTCACCGGTTCTGTTCATTACTTTTATGGACAGAATTTCTAGGCGCAGCCAGGGGCCGGAGGGGGTCCGGTTCGGGGACCACAGGATCTCGTCTCTGCTTTTTGCAGATGATGTGGTCTTGTTGGCTCCATCGAACCCGGACCTCCAGCGTGCACTGGGGCGGTTCGCTACCGAGTGTGAGGCGGCTGGGATGAGGATCAGCACCTCTAAATCTGAGGCCATGGTTCTCGACCGGAAAAAGGTGGTCATGCGGTCGCTGTATCGGTCCGTCGTGGTGAAGAAGGAGCTAAGCCGAAAGGTGAAGCTCTCGATTTACCGGTCGATCTTCGTTCCTACCCTCACCTATGGTCATGAGCTTTGGGCCATGACCGAAAGAACGAGA
Source organism: Symphodus melops (assembly GCF_947650265.1). Taxonomy (NCBI): domain Eukaryota; kingdom Metazoa; phylum Chordata; class Actinopteri; order Labriformes; family Labridae; genus Symphodus; species Symphodus melops. The sequence continues at coordinate 23,109,853 of NC_136692.1, read as the reverse complement.
TCTTGGATACAAGCGGCCGAAATGGGCTTCCTCCGTAGGGTGGCTGGGCGCACCCTTAGAGATAGGGTGAGGAGCTCGGTCACCAGGGAGGAGCTCGGAGTAGAGCCGTTACTCCTCCACATCGAGAGGAGTCAGTTGAGGTGGTTCGGGCATCTGGTCCGGATGCCCCCTGGACGCCTCCCTAGGGAGGTGTTCCGGGCATGTCCCTCCGGGAGGAGGCCTCGGGGTAGACCCAGGACACACTGGAGAGACTATGTCTCTCGGCTGGCTTGGGAACGCCTTGGGGTCCCACCGGAAGAGCTGGAGGAGGTGTCTGGGGTGAGGGAAGTCTGGGTGTCTCTGCTTAGACTGCTGCCCCCGCGACCCGGCCCCGGATAAGCAGCAGAAAATGGATGGATGGATGGATAAACTGTCGGGCAAATATATTTTGAAACACAGAATTATATTTCAACAAGAATAGGTTATACCTATCCACATTAAAACTAACAAGAACATCATTTGCGTGTACAAAAGATCATTTTAAGTATTTGTGACAGAATCATATTGTAGCGATCGTAGAGCCAATCGCGGGGACTGGATGCTGCAAAGCATTATGGGTGTTCGGGACTTTGGTGTAAACCATGAGTGTTTGGGGTATTGCTGTTCATGAGATCCTGCTGTTGGCAGTGTTAGTTGTTGTATTCATGGTCTGTCAAATAAAAGCACCTGTTTGGGGCAGGGTGCAGTGAATGAGACCAACTCTTGTTCTTGGGTCATTCTTCCACGCAGCTCGCCACAATATATTAAAGGATATGACATGAAAAATATTAATAAGTCATTGAAACCACCATCAAAATAGCAGATTAGAGTTTTTCAACACGTGATTGCTATTTTGGCAGTAAGGTCCGGGAAAATGGAGACCACAGTGTCTTTGTAACATCCAAATTTTCCCCATTGGGGGATCAATAAAGTTTATCCTTATCCTAATCCTTATCCTTTAATCTTGATCTGCTGCTTGGCTCTGGCGCATTGTAAAATGTCAATACAGTCCCCATAGTAATGCATCCAAGCTATGACGGGGCGGGGACGTTCACCAGATTTAGGCTTGGCTTGAAGTGACCTGTGTGCACGGTCAACTAAATAAAATACTCATAAAAATGCAAAATTTCTTGTCACTTACAAAAGTGCCCTGAAATCGTTTAAAAACAAATCCACGGGAGCCTCCCCGAAGCATGTCCTACTCCATCAGACTCCAAATCAACTCCCCAAAACAGGCTTTTAATCCTTTTGCTGGACCTCTGTGCATCTGAAAAAGTGCCTCAGACTCATTATTAAAGTTTCACGACAGGTGGTTCTCTGAAGTAGGTGTCAGTTCTCTTCCTTTATCGATCAGACAACATGATGTATCAAAGCATTGTCATCCTTTAGCTGGGTGTTTCAGCTGTTAAAGCACTTATTACACGGCTCTCCCAGGCTGTCAGACCAATGAAAATTCTGTGAAATGATCTCTCACCAACAAAGCAAACACTTCACCAATGTACCGTCTTCCATGCTATTAAAAGCATTCGATCTAGAGAGGCATTTCATGTCCTCAGAGTTGCTGCTGATAGTTTGTCAGGCAATTTGTGAAGGCTGCAACAAGCACATTTAATTTCCATGATATTATGTGTCCTTCTCAGTTGCGTTGAAGTTCATACATACAGTATAGCTTTGTGAGGATAAAAAGAATAATGTGACTGCCTTTCATGGAGTATAATAGACTTTTGTGTGCAAGACCAGATAAAATCAAAGCTATGTGAGAGCTGCCACTCTCTTCTCTGAAGTTCAGCACATCCATGCCAGGTATCAAAAAGAGAACGTTTTTAAAAAGAACTCATTGTTCCACCTGATTGTTTATTCATGTGGATGGAAACCACCCAGTTGCTTGTTGATAAAGCTGTCAAACAAAAGGGAAAAAAAGTGTAAAATGGCCAAACATGTTGGTGTGGTGCAATATTGATGGAGCATTGTTGGAGCAAAAGCTTTCATGTTTTCTTTTTATGGCTTCAGTGGGGGCAAGTGATGAGCACAGACAGCAGTTCAGTACAACAAAAGACAGAAAGTATTTCAAAAAAGAAGCTACACAGAGCTAGACTTCTTATAGGATTAAAGTGTATCAAGATGTGACTGAAGCGATGTCACCCCAGGCCCGCTCTTTTTTTTTACAGGGGGGTGTGGGAAATTACCTAGACTCTCAGGAGACATCTCTGAACAGAGGTGTCAGAGAGCCACACACTGTAATGCATAACATGGAACTTAATAAAAAATACTAAGTGAACCTAACTCACTTTTCATCAATCTGTTATCAACACTCATTTTACACAAGTAACCTGTAATTAGAAGTTTAAAAAGTTGAACAACTCAGTAAGTCTAAGCTGGGTTGACATAGAAAAAATAAGTTTGTTTTTAGTTTATCAATTCACACATGCGCAAATAAGCCTTCATCTACTTGGCGCTCATTAACTTCCGGATCATGTGCGGGCAAGTCCAGGTGCTGCAGGACGTCCGTGCAACAACAGTGGTTACTTTTGTTGGCATTCTTTTGATTCTTGTGCTTGGAACACTTATTTGGTAAGTAAATTCTTTACTCTTTCGCAACTGAGCGATTGTCTTTTTATTAATAAGTGCGCAGTTCATTGACTTTTTAATTCGGGCTAACGTTAGCTTAACTGAGCCATACAACGGTGGCGACATCGTGTGGAACATGACGGTAAAAAAAAGTTTTTTGGGGGCTCTAGCTAACACACCCGACCCCACAGCATGCAGTCCGTGTGCGTCGCGATACTTATTGCTTTTTATTTCGGCCACGTTGTCTGCCGGAGCAGCGGGTCTGCAGCCGCCCAGCTCAGTCCGCTGCTGCATATCCAGAGACCCGGGCAGTTATCAAGCAGTAAATTCAAAAGTTCAAATGTCGCTTTGGCCTCGTCCTTCGGTATGCATTTAACATAGTCCCTTATTATCTCAACTAATTGGATCGAAAAAAATGTAGACGGCTTCATGTACCATGAAATTTCTTTTTAATTCTTTTTTGGACAGTTAAAAATAATTGATGGATTTTTTTCATCTCAGAACTCAATGACAAAATCAACTAAACTTGAATATCTAGAAACTAAAGCTGTTATTTTATATTTCAAAGTGTAAATTGATTATTCTCAATTTTACATAACCTGGTAAGGTACTTAAGATATTGGGTGTCATACTCAGCTTGCTAGATTATTGTTTACGCTGCTTATGTCAAAGATATATAAATGTAAATATTGGAAATGTCTTTGATATATCTTTAAACTTGCATTAGACAGTACATGTGACGTGTGGTGAGGTTTGGTCATGTTTGTGATTGCAACTTTTTTTTTTTAAAGTTGCCATGAATAGTTTTTTTCTGTCCCCATTTCAGGCTCAAAGGTTTGGTGATCAGACCATCCATTCCATCCAGCACTAAAAGGTGAAATAACATGTCTACAAATAAAATTATTTTTAAGCACTTCTATTTATTTTATGAGTTTGCATACGTTGAATGACTAAATCCATTTAGGAAAGTAAAAAAAATGTGTTTATTCCTATATTGTGACTCCATAAAAATAATTCATTGCACATTTCAGTTAAATCATCTTCTTTCTGAAATGAACAGATGTCTTAACTTACTTTATATTTTTAAACCTGATGTGCTGTTTAAAGGTAGTCCAAACCACAACTTTATAGTCAGGAAAGTGTGATGGTTTCATTGTATTTGATACTTAAACTTGTATATTTTCTTTCTTTTCAGACATAACAACCAGATCAATAACTTCCAATGCAGTGGACCTGTAAGTATTGCACATTTTGCACTGAAAAGAGAGGCTACTTATTGAAGCATTACCGCTTAAACATGGGTGCCACACTCGAATGTCACCACTCCCATGTCTTCATGGGGATTGTCTATGCACATTTAAATCTTTTAATGCTCTGAAGGTACACTTATCAACATGGCACACTCAAAATGATCATGGAAAAGTAAGTGAAAGTGAATTTCACTGTCAGCTGTGTGACTATGTGGAGCCTTGCACAGAAGCAGACTTTTTCACCCATTTGCGAAGACATTTAAAGCTAAAGCAAAAGGTTACTTGTCCATATCAAGGCTGCAACTTCCAGAGCAATGTTTATTCCACCTTTAATGCACATCGAAGCAAAGAGCATCAGATGCAAAGTAAGATGTCATTCAAACCAGAAATAGTTTCAGGCAGTGCACTTGAAGATCTTCCACCTAATCTGAATGTACAGCCTGAGGACAGTGTCCTTGAAGTTGATGATGTTGAGTTTGATGTTAGTGAGTTGAGCGAAGACGTGGACGACTTGCAGAGACGAGTGGAACATAACGTAGCTGCTCTTTTTCTGAAAATGTCATCAATTCTTAACATCTCCGAAAATGCCCTGCAAGAGGTTATAGAGCAGATCAACCAAATTTATTTACTGTCACTGCCATTGTTGTACTCCTCAATTCAGAGAATTCTAAATCAGCATTGTGGAGATGTTGATGATTCTTTAGTGAGTGAAATAGTCAAAGTAGTTACTGACAATAATGTATTTCTGAAATGCACTTCTAATGGGGGATCATTGTCAACTGCTAGGAAGAGAATGTCATACATTTCAAGAGAATTCTCTTTGGTAATGCCTGTTGAGTTTTTCTTGAAAAATGACAAACAGACAGTTGTGTACATCCCCATTCTAAAAATGCTGCAGACATTGCTAAACAATAGAGACATTTTGGAAAAGGCCATGTCACCTGAGGAAAAAAAATCCCAGGGATACAGATCTCACAGGGATGGTTCTCGCTTTAAAGACAATACTCTCTTAACAGAAGAAGAGTTCAGGATTGCACTTTGCTTATACATAGATGATTTTGAGGTGGCTAATCCCTTGGGAACCTCCAGAAAGAAGCACAAGCTATGTGGTGTCTACTGGGTACTGGGCAATCTGCACCCTAAATATCGATCCTCTCTTCATTCCATTCAGCTAGCTCTGCTTTGCAAAGTTGGCAACATCAGAGAGTATGGTTATGATGAAATTCTTCACCCTCTCATTCAGGACCTTGTTTTCCTTGAGCAACATGGTGTATATGTCGAGCAGTTGGGAGCCAGCATAAAAGGCACTGTATTATATGTTGCAGCAGACAATCTGGCTGCCCATTCTTTGGGAGGGTTCTTTGAAAGCTTCACAGTTAGTCAGATATGCAGATTCTGTATGGCCAAGCGTGAGGAAATACACACACAAACAAGTGCAGACAGGCTCATTTCAGCTAAGAACAAAAGAAGATCATGACAAACATGTACAAGATGTCTTACAGGATTCCACTATGGCTCAACAATATGGTGTAAAAAGAAGCTGCCCACTTAGTGAGAGCTTGGAGCACTTTCATGTAGTCGATGGTTTCCCACCAGACCTGTTACATGATCTTCTGGAGGGCGTGGTTCCAGCTGAACTGGCCTTGTGCTTGAAGGCACTGATATCAAAGGGATACTTCTCACTTGAATCCCTGAATGTGGCCATTAAACAGTTCCCATATACATTTTCAGACAGAACCAACCAACCCCAGCTCATCACAAAGAACTTTTCCTCCAAAGGAACTATCGGGTTGAATGGTCATGAAAATTGGGCACTTCTCCGATTATTGCCACTACTTATTGGTCATCACATTCCTGAGGGGGATGAAACTTGGGAAGTTTTAATGAACTTAAAAGACGTAGTGGAATTGTCTGTGTCCACAAGCTTTACAGAGGAGATGGTGTACTATCTTGAATGCAAGATCACAGAACATAGAGCTCTGTTTCAGAAAGTTTTCCCAAACGAAAAACTACGGCCAAAGCATCACTACATTGAGCACTACCCTCAGTTAATTCAAACATTTGGTCCGTTAACTAATGTGTGGACAATGCGTTTTGAGGGAAAACACAAGTTTTTTAAAAATGTTGTGCGTCACACACTCAATTTTAAGAACATAGCCCTTACTTTAGCTGTAAGACACCAGAAAATGATAGCCTTCCATTTAGCTTCAACGTCCTTTTTCCGACCATCTGTTGAAATGAATAAAGTCAAGTCTGTGATGGTTGCCACTTTTCCAGAAAATGTGCAGCACTTTCTTCATGAGAGGAATGCCCAGCAGAACACAGTCCTTGTAGCATCTTCTGTCTGCATTGATGGCATTAAGTTCAGTGCTGACATGGTCATTTCAGTTGGATCGTGCTCTGGGCTTCCAGAATTCAGACAAATAGCAAAGATTGTGGTGATCAATACCGACATAATATTTGTCTGCAGACACATGACCTCATGGTTTGATGAGCATCTTCGAGCATATGAGCTCTGCAGCAGCCATTTGTCCGCCCTCTTGGTAACCCAGATGTCTGAATTGAATGATATTTTCCCCTTGTCCCTTTACAGAGTTAGAGGGAAACAGTTTGTTACTTTGAAACGGTACATTGTATGCTGAAATGTAACACTGAAATGTGAAAATCTAACACAGATTTCTCCTATTTTCTCAGGTTAAGTTATCAAAATGGCTCAAAAGTTATTGCTGAGAGTTGTCATTGATGAAGATGATATTAGAAAAGTAACTTTAAATGAGAGACCGGATTCTATTGAAGATTTAAAAGTGCAACTGAAGGATAAACTGTCGCTGCAGTATGACTTTAAACTGCAGTATGAAGATCAAGACTTCAGCAATGCTCTTTGCAATCTCACTGAAATAACAGATTTGCCTGATAAAGCTACACTGAAAATCATCCCTCTCATGACTCTGCATGTAACAGCCCTGCCATCGCCAACCACAACTTCAGACACTGAGTGCAGCACTGCAGACACTGAGATTCTCTCTAGCCCAGCAACATCACCTTTGTTGAGAAAACAGTGGCCAGAATTCTTTGATATACCCAATTTCTCAGTTGATGTTGCATACAGACTCAGACAAGGAGATCTTGCTTTTATGAAAGATGGCACACGAACAGCTCTGACCCGAGATATGAAGCATGACATACTGGAAAAGCTTGCAGAGACAATGTACTCTTACAAGGCTTATCCTGAAGACGACAACTTCAGCAGTGTTGCAAAAGCATTGATTAGCAAGCACCCTGGCCTAACTGAGCCTGGTTCTCAGCCAGGATGGTACGGCTGGAAGAACAGTCTTAAATTTAAGATGGCTAACTACCGAACTAAGCTTCGAAAAGCTGGATGTGAGGATGTCTCAATCAATGGGGGTAAAAGGAGTAAAGGCAACCCAGAGGGAGACTCATCCAGCAAGAACATTAAACGGCCAGAAAGAGGCGAAGCAAACTATCTGCCGAATTTACCTGAAGGACATAATGAAACAAGTCTTGAAAATGACAGACAGACTCTCATTGAGGAAATGAAGAAAAGAAGACCAAATGGCATCCTCATCTCCAAAATGATGGACCAGACATTCCCACTACGCAGACAAGAGATAGTTAAAAATGAGCCTGAGGTGAAGAACATGATTGAAAGATGGCCAGCACTGTTCACGGAAAGACAGGTAAGCCATGATCAAAGCCATGAGGCCAGAAATATCAGTTGTAGGATCATAAACTCTGTTGTTTTGTTTGTTTTACACAAGATAATACAAATCAATATTTTCTGTTGGTAAGAAAGTGGCATGGACTATTCTCATTTGTTTGAAAACGGTGTTACACATTTAGCAAGCTGGAAGCATACCTCAACTTTCTATGTTATAAGCAGACATTCCCCTTTTATTTTTCAGGTATTTGCTGAGTTTAATAGAATTGCCAGCAAGAATCTTGAGGGAGAATTCTTTGAGGCTCTTGACCAGCACACGCCACGTTTCATCAAACTCTTCAGATCCAAAAAGGGAACTGTTGGACAGAAACTGACGGAGTTAATGCAGCAAATCAACTTGGTGGTAAGTAATTTCATATCGTTAAGGTATTGTTAATTTAATGTATATTTATAACACTACTTCAAAATTAGAACCTTAATACAGACTAACCTATTTTGCTCCTTGTCTGACTTGGATTGTGCCTTTATAAATTTGTCTCCTAGCTGATCTTTTGTGTCTCTATCATTAGACATCAGATGTGACTTCACTGCGCTCCGTTGTCCTCAAAGGCATTCCCGTTGTAGTTGGCGATGACTCCAGTGAATTCTACAAGACATGCTTGGTAAGTACTTCCACACAAAAAAGTACAAATACATTTTTGACAAATCATATTCATTACTCAGAATAGAGCAATGCAACTATATCTGCACAATAATCAGGAAAGTCTGTAGGTTTCTGTACAGCGACACATGTTTTGGGCTCAAGTTCCTCCACTTGTCTGATAGATATGTAAACAATAATTTAACTAGGGTAGGGAGGGAGGGTGCGAGGCGCCAAAATGTAAAAAGTAAGCCGCTGCGATGGATGTTGGGGTCCAATTAATGAAGAATATACTTTGGGGGGGGGCACCAAATTTTAATCACCTGTTCCTTGGCCCATTATCAACATTTCCTGAAAATTCCATCAAAATCCGTTCATAACTTTTCAAGTTATTTTGCTAACAGACTGACAGACAAACACCAGCAAAAACATAATCTCCGCTTCGCGCTTGGCGGAGGTAATAAAATTGCAGGAGTTGTAATCAGTAGTAAAAAATCAGTGTCACTGGTCAAAAATGTACTTACTACTATGCTTCTATAGCTTTTGTTTTTTATGCCACATATATTTTATTGGCTACAGTGCAGCGTGCATGTATATTCAGAGCTCTATTCTCCAGGAAATGAAAAACACCCAAAAATATTCTAAGAAGAAGATTAAATCTGTTGGGATACAAGCATAACTTGCTGATATATGTTGCGTTTCTTTTGTAGGATTCAACAAGAGATGAGGCCCTAGCATCTGTTACGGTTGGTGTGCTTACTGTTCTCAGTGAAGACAGTCTTCAAGAGGGTCCGAGCTCAATGTACCTTCAGCCCATCTCCACAGCAATCGTACTTGAGGGAGGTATTGTCATCGACAACATTAAAGACTTTCCTCAAGCAGTTTGCCTGTTATTTGGGCTTACATATGCTTTACACTTGGATTACCCAAAATGCATGGCAAATACACTCAAATTCATTCAGACTGTAATGCTTGGGTTGGGGAAGAAAACCCTCCCGCCAAAACTGCTTACTCTGAAAAACAGTCTACTGGCTTAGACCAGTGAAGACTCATACGCTAACAGATAGCACTTGGTTGAAACATTATTGTTGTGATAAAAGAGTTGAATACTTTTTGAAATGTTACTCTCTGTTGTGAGAGAAAAGTTAGAAGCTTTTGTGAAATGTTACACTCTACTGTTACAAGTGTAAAGTTTTATACTTTGTAAAATATTGCTCTCTATTGTTATGAGGGAAAAGTTAAATACTTGAATTTTTACTCGTGAAAGAAAAGTCAGAGTTTTGTGATGGTGTTTTGAAAAGTAAGACAAAGGAGGCAAGAATAAAATGGCCGGCAATGCATCGAGCAATGGTTTTGCATTTATACTCTGGAAAGTTTTAATCAAGTTCTTCTGATATGTGATCCAAATACCTACAAGTGTTGATCTTTTCTAGGAAAGTGTTGTTTTGTTTGAACCCAGGACTGATGCTAAATTTGAGAAAAAACTGTTTGTTGTAATCCGTTTCATCAGAAATGCACTTAAATATTTTCACAGTCATGTGGTGAACAGGTGCCATGACACCAGATTGCTTATAGGTCAGGGGTCCCCAATCCTGGTCCTCGAGGGCCACCATCCTGCATGTTTTAGATGCTTCCCTCTTCCAACACACCTGATTCAAATGATCAGCTCATCATCAAGCTCTGCAGAGGCCTGATAACGATCCTGATCATTTGAATCAGGTGTGTTGGAAGAGGGAAACATCTAAAACATGCTGGATAGGGGCTCTCGAGGACCAGGATTGGGCACCCCTGTTATATAGGTCTTTCTATTAAGGTGCAAGGAAAAATCCATAAAAATGGGTTTCATTTTGCTTGACTACAATAATACAATATATGCACATTTCATGTTCCGCTGTTGTTTGAGCTAATGGTTACATACTTGAATATACACAAGATTAATATTTGGGGACATGATACTGCACTCTTGAGGCTGAACAATAGATGAAATTCATATTGCTATGGTAAGTGTAACTAACATTACAAAAACTACAGACAATTTAAAAGTAGTTTAAAAATACATTTTACATATGACAGGATGGAGAACAGTTTTTTTATTGATAGTTGTAAGGTCATTATAAAAGAATTGAGATTTAAAATACAAAGCAAGCAAAAGTAAATTTTAAATTGGACAGTGTTGAAATCATAAAATGGCAATATTATACACATTTATTGTTCAGCCCATATCTATCCAATATTCAACTTTGGTTTAATTACTTTTGTGCATTTGAAAATAAATGTTTTAATGCTACAGAATCAAACTAAAGAGTGTTTTCAATGCATTGTTTTAAGGTAGTTACATTTCACATAATGTATTTATAGATAAATTTAATTTTGTTTCTCTCACTTCAGGGAAACACATTTTTTTAATTAGGTGAACATAAAAAATAATGAGTGATTAGAACTAAGTGTTAAGTTGTGGTTATTGATTGATTTAAGTAGCGTTAAATTTGTTCTAATCAGTGCAGAAAAAACAAAAAAATTAAGTTATCACAAAGAATGACCTAAGTTGCATGAACTTAAAAAAAATATGTAAGTAAAGTATTGCACGCTCAAAATAATTAAGTTGTCTTTACTCATCATATTTAAGTCAACTTTACTAAATTTTTTTGAGGCAACGAGTTTGCATACTTTTTTTAAGTAAGGTCAACTTATTATGTTTTACAGTGCAGGAGGGCCTCCTCCTTCGCAGACAGTACCATACGAATGTAAATGTTATTTGATTATCACAGAGTCACTGTCTCCAGACAGACAGAATACACTAAACTTTAAACAACCATTGTAATGTAAGATCACCATTTGTTAAGTGTAAGGTCACCTCCCCATATCGCTCTGTATTGTATAAAAGGACTTGTAATGTAAAGGTTCGGAAGAAGATGCTCTGGCCTCTCCTCCGTGCTGCACGTATTAAAAGAGATCTGATTCAAGCGCCGCCGTGAATTTTCTTCTTGAGAATTAGCAACTCTCCACCTCGTAAAAGGAGAATTTTCCACGACATTATGGCGACGAGGATGGGATAGACGTCCCGCTGATTGTTCCCTGAGACTGAACTGAAGGAGCTGCCGGACGGGGAAATTCCGCTCCGACAAACGGAGATTTTGGATCCCACCTGACGTCAGATACAGGGTGCAGACAGCGGACGCTCTATCTAAGTGAGTACGGCGTTTTGAATCATTTGCTCAATTTGTAAAAGCCTAGGTAGCTGAAACGTAATTTAAGTCCTTTGGGGTGGTTTCAGTTATGCTTTTCGAGTCCATATAGTGTTTTATGGACGCCATGCCCATGTAATGCCGGTCTTGGAGGTTTAATTCCCATACCCTGCGTGGTGATGGAGGTTGATGTGTAGTGCGTTTTGTTGATGTGTTGTGCGTTTTATATGTTTAGAGTGTCTTAAACGAGAAAAGTTGAGAAAAAGAAAAAACGAAAAATGAAACTAAAATATCTAACGAACAGCACGAGGCTGTCTGCACTTAAAGAATAAAACATGCGAAACAACGATTATTATATATATACAAGGCCCCACTACAATAAAATGGGCGTATGAGTGATAATCAAAATAAAAACTTTGTTTGCGACATTCAGTGTCTGGCATGCAGATTGTATGCTATTGAGGTGCGTTGCTCGGAACTTTATGTGTCATACAAACCACCTGGCTGAATTAAGTTGCAAAAAGTTTTAGTGTGTGTTTGATAAGATCCAACCATACACTGTATGGGAAGATCAGTGTGATTGTGAAGTTGTGTGAGTGATAAGCCCATTGAACGTTTAAGCACATCTGTCCCAGTGAGTCACTGAAAACATGAGAAACAAAACGGGGAAAAATAAACATTTATATCTGATTTTTTCTTTTTCTGACAGGCTCTGCTGAATTAAGAGCAGACAAATGGGGAATATGTGATTTAAAGATGTTCAACTTTAGCAGTTTCTCACACATGAGATGTCTTCTATTAAAAGAAATTAAGCACAGAATGTTTTATGATGGCGTTGAGTATGTTAGACTAAAAGGTAAAAATGAAAGTAGGGAAGAAAAGATAGACTGATTATTTTGTTTTTTCAAAATTAGTAGAGATTGAAAGGAAAGAGAAATGAGGTTTTAAGCAAGAAATGAAGGACAAGTAGAAATGTAGGGTTAGATTTTAAGATGTGACTTCCTCCTCTGTCTCCACACCTACAACTCTGCAGCAACACCTCCTCCACAGGAGGTCAAGCACACCAGACGAACTCTTAGAAAGAAGGGGGGCCGACCAACATAACCGGATTTAAAAGCCTTCTTTCCGTCTCCTTAAGCAAGTAACTCTGTTTCTCCAAGAAAGAATTTTTACACAGGCCATGTCAACCAAACATGAAGGAGGTTGCAGAGGAAACGCCTGAAAAAGACTGGAGATTGATGGGCCACAGAGTCCTGGACAGAGATTGCCACCAAAAAGCAAAAGGAGAAGAAGACGGGGTCCATATCGAACTGAAAGTGCAACAGCACTGACTCCAAGAACAATGCTACAAGAGGGAAGGAGATGGGAATCCTGAGTTTAATACAAGATCCAGAAGAATCCTGGTCACATTCACCACCTGAAGGTGTCTGTTGTAGGATTCCTCTTGACACAGCCAGAGGAGACAGTGGAGGAAGGTCAGAGTAGTGAACAGCACATACAGAGACACACACACACTCACACACCCACACACACACACACCTACACACACACAGAGAAAACACTGATTCGACTGACAAAGAATAAACATTGCAACTAACACTGTAATGGTAATTAAAACTTTAAACAATTTTGAATTTTAGAAATATAATAGCATATTATATTGTTTTCCAGTCAAAATTTAATTTTAGACGAGATTAAAAGATATCCATTTAGTCCTGAGACTGTTTTGAAATCATTGTTTTATAAATTAAGGTGCTATTGTTGAACTTTTCTAAATCTCACCATACCTCCCCCATTGTGCCTGAAGAAAAAAAAACCAGATTGGGGTTGGAATTCATTAAAATACTTAAGGGATGTAAATAGGGGTGGTCAGCATCCGGCAGATGTCTGTAACACCAATGTTAATCAGCTTGGGTTTTTTAGTTGTTTTAACAAATGCAAATTCTAACATTTCTTTTCATCTTGACTCACAGTTCTGGGTTGCTTTCACAATCAATGGTGCATTTTATTATTGGATGAAGATACCATAGGGTGTTTTTTCTCCAATTTTCACTCTGGATTTAAATAGAGCTGAGAAATTAGTTTCTATCAACCATTGTGTATTAATACACTTGTTCAGTATGTTGACAATGTCTGTGTATATATTTCCCTATGCAGAGGCATTGTCAAGCTGAGACAGTGTTTGTTGTTTGTCCATTTTTGTTTTCTGGCAGAAAACGGTCTTAAATTTTGCAGGACAAGTTTGCAAACTATTTTAGTTTTTTAAAAAAATGTATTATTTTACTCCGGAGTTTCATAAATTTGGTCCTGATTTACGTCCACAATCTTGGATGTTAAGAAACTGCAAAAACAAACAAACGGTTGCCTAATTGGTTTGAACAGGCTATTGTTGTCCATGGATTTTATAAAATGGTGGAGATCTCCCTACCCCCACACATGGGGGTAGATATTTGGCCATGACTGACTTTTTTGACTTGAACTCCTGACACAGATAAAGCTTCAACTGACTTGACACAAGCTTTATCGAGTTCCCTCTGTCTATGACTACCAGACACTACCAACCTTTTTAAATCTTTTTGTGAACTCATGTGATTTTAAAATGAAGAACAGTCTTAACCTTACTCTTTACAGCTCAAGATGAAGAACCACACCCCTGTCTGTGTCAAAACCAAGAGATGCACTCTTTGACACTCCTTTCATTAACTTTGATTTTGTTTTCTTTATAAGATGTTTCTGCTATGAGATCCAACAGATGGATCCCCTTGTGTCTCATCTATGTACTAACACTGCTAACCTGTCTGCTCAGGCAGCTGTCATTTCATCAGCATGTAAATGTCAGCTCATACAGGTGCTAATGACCCAGAGTCACTGGGATTTGAAGCTCCTGGGACTGCTGCTCTTTCACCTGTCTCCCCCACTCTACAAATGTTTTATCTGTCCAAAATGTTGTTTTTTCCCCTCAAAGATATCTCTGTGCGTCAAAAGTTTGACACATGGTCTTGACCATGTGTCAAAGGGGTGGATAACCATGTTTTCTAAGTTGTCTTCCCTAAGGTGAAAGCGGCCCTTCTGGGGACTACATTGGTGAGACTCCACAACATCCAGCCTGGAGATGGAAAGGACCTGAGAAGGAAGCATGGACGTTTTAACGACGGTGGACAAGAACCAGATCTGGAGCTGCTGACAACAACAACTGCTGAACTGAGAGGGACACCTGGAGATGATGACAACATCCACTGACGAGCGGATAGCTGAGAGGGATACCAAGATCCATACATCACTGCAAACCTTTTCCGAGCCATGGCACCGACGGAAGAACGACGATCTAACCTACGCAGTGCTGAGAGAGGATGCCGTGGGACGATTACCTATCATCAACTGATTCACTACACTGATACTTAGACACCCCATCTCTTACAGAAGGGTAAACATGGACTGTGTGCAACAACAGATGAAGACACAAGATTCAACACAGGATCGGAACATCCAACAAGGGCATGATCTAAAAACTTGCCACAGAGAACTGTTTCAACAACATAAGTGCCTATTTTGTTATTATTTTGTTTTGTTTTTGTTTTATTTTTACTTTTTATTTGTTTTCATTCATTTCCACTGTAACGAACAGTCTGTTTTATAATGACCTTGTATGGTAATTTCTACAAATGTTGTGTTGACACTTTGTGTCAAAAGGGAGGAATGTGGGAAATTACCTAGACTCAGGAGACATCTCCGAACAGAGGTGTCAGAGAGCCACAGGAGGGCCTCCTCCTTCGCAGACAGTACCATACGAATGTAAATGTTATTTGATTATCACAGAGTCACTGTCTCCAGACAGACAGAATACACTAAACTTTAAACAACCATTGTAATGTAAGATCACCATTTGTTAAGTGTAAGGTCACCTCCCCATATCGCTCTGTATTGTATAAAAGGACTTGTAATGTAAAGGTTCGGAAGAAGATGCTCTGGCCTCTCCTCCGTGCTGCACGTATTAAAAGAGATCTGATTCAAGCGCCGCCGTGAATTTTCTTCTTGAGAATTAGCAACTCTCCACCTCGTAAAAGGAGAATTTTCCACGACAGGGGGAGGAGGGCGGGGTTAAAGTGCTTCTGCACTCAGGTCAACATGTCACGGAGGACCAATCAAATCTGTGTATCTCCAAATACATTGACCTGCAGCTTTGGTGCCATCAGCATCCGATGTGAAAGTGCATGGGCCGGTTCCTCCCCAGCTTTAGGGCCCCTGTTTAAATGCCCAAGATGACAGCAGAATTAAACACGTCAACAAAGTTGAGCAAAAAGAAAAAGTAAGTTTAAGTCTTCAGAACTATATTTTCTATTCATGAAAACTGTACTGAGTATTACTTTAACTCAATATAAAAAATCAGGGTGGGTAATTTCATCCAGACACACTTTTTAAGATTTTGGTTAAAATTGTCTTTAGGCCCTGACAGAAATTAGTAATTCATGTGATCTGAAAAAAAAAAAAATCTGGTATCTGTAGCAGTTGTAAACAAGTTCAACCGATGTCGGCACTCGGTACACATTTTATGAAGCAATCATGCCTCCCTGTCTCCCTGCTCACACTCTACCCCATGCATGCACAAGCCCACATTCAAAGCATGAGCTGAAATCAGCTTCTGGACCAATGGCGCTTGTGCATGTAAGTGAGCAGCACAGAGGGGAGGGGGAGGGAATTAATAAAGTACAAATTATTATTATTAATTAATTATTATATTTATTATTATTACTATTAAAAACTAGCATAAATAAGGGTGGGGCTCCTTTAAATTATAGCTAGTTGCTCAAATAATTCTGTAACTAACCTCACAATGAAGCAGTTTTATGATATGATATGGATATATATTTATGATACATTATTATATTATATTATATTATAATATATTATTATTATTATTATTATATTCACAGGATATAATACTACAGTAGTCCTTCCTCTGGCTTGCAGTGAATCTCCCTCATAATTTCCTGCTGTCTTTTCAAATCTTTTCACCCTGACTTTATGTGGAAAATTTACCCGGGTTGGCTGGCAGGAAGAATTCAAGGTAAAGTCAGAGTGACACATTGGCTGTTTTCATTCATATCACACAGCCCACCATGAACATTTTAAGAACTTTTCAGATTTGTAAAGATACCAAGTCACTCCACTTAACTTTTTACTGTATGTGTGCCTTTTTGGGAACTTTTTTGTGCTGATATTAGACAAAGAAAATCACTTTCCTAGGTTTATTGTTCTAACAGACCATCTAAGCAGACCATGCTCAGCTTTTTAGGGTAGTAAAATTCAAGTATTTCTTTATTCATACATCAGATCTTGTCATGACTGTGCTCACTATCTGCCTTGTAAGTTGACAAAAATGGATTTTTGATTTGTGGCTGATCATGCAATCGAGTCTTTTACCTGCAGAGGACAGCAGGCCATACTGATAGGAAGGTCAGTAGGGTTTACCTGCTGCTCAACAAGATGAAAGAAATGTGTACAAGGGATAATCACCAAGAACTGATAGTTGCATAATGAAAGGGTTAGATGCTTTTTGAATCAGACAAAAAACAGAAAAGAACAGATAGAGGCAGTTTGATACCAAGAGTGTTTCTCCCTTATCTAAAATATTCAACAGATTTAGACGTTGCATTTTTATTGCATGAATTATGTCACACAGACAGTATGTTTGCAGAATTTGTGTAATTGCAATTCTGCAATTCTGAGTCTGGAAGAAGTCTCTCAGCCCCTGTTAAACTCAGACCTGAGTTTAGCTTTATTATGTTTTTTTTAAAGCAGGAGGCTTAGAAAGAGGCATCTGCAGGGAAAACACTAGGGGCCTGATTTACTAAGATCCCAATTAAAGAGTACTAAATTGCGTGTTCACTGCAAAAGTTTGCACGTTTGGCTTGTGGGCGTTTTGCGGGCGATTTACTAGGAATATTTGCGTGAGTGACGACAGGTGCAAACCTTGTGGAGGCAGTAGTATTTCAGACAGGCTTTTGCTTTTACGTCATGGAGACGGAAAGCAGGATGACTGCAAGCGCAAAATAAGTATTTGTGAGAGAATGCAAATGAACATCCAGTATTTTCAAGTAATCAAGCAGATAAATCTGAATATATCAAAAGAAAAAACGTGGCTTATATGAGAACCTCGGTATTATACAGGGCTTCTCTTTTCTTCCCTCCCTCCTTTGAATGAATTGTCATACATTGCGCAGGAGGTGCGAGTCCTCTGTGGCACTGGTGCTCAGTGTGTGTGCCACCTGTGCCATTTTTGTACACCAGAAGCTCAGCGATATGTCTGATTGGACATAAATACCATGGCAACAGGTACTGAAGTTGGGGGTACAAGCAGTGATGGGCCACCCAATCCAAGCGTCCTACAACGCAGCAGCAGGGGAGAGGGCTATAGAGTTAAGAGAGGAGCACTTTGGAGCGCACAGGAGACACGCAACCCGAGAAAAAGGAAATGCCCTGTTTAAAATGTAATGTTGGCGAGAAGAGAGAAATAGGAAAACATAAATGTCAATGTTGAAATTCTTTAGAATGCAGAGGCTGTGAATGTTCACTTATACTTTAATCATGGTGTTTCTTTTAAAGTATTGAAGCAAGATAAAAAAATAAATGCATTACATTTATTTTTCTGTCATTTAATGTTAACAGGTCTTTTATTGAGCCTGTGTCTCCTCCTAACTGCAGCTTGTTGTGCGTAACGCTGGGCTCTTGGATTAGCACGTTCCTTTCAAAGGTGTTAAATTTAGACACTGTCACAATCACCGCAATTTTTGCCTGGCTTGGTAAATGGCATTGTGTGTACTAACTTAACTTCTTTTTCTTCTTTCTTCTATTTTCTTCTCCCAGTATTTTTCACGCTGGGGCAGAAACGCTTCATATTGCATATTTATTTTAAGGCAAACATACTATTTGGACAATACAAGTTGTTTTGCTCATGTTAAAGATGCAATCCTCACTGCACGCTGTTAGTAGATCAGAGAGCATATTTTTTGCTGGTGGTATCAGTTTGCACAAGTTTTAATACACGCAAACATTTAGCAAATCAGGCCCTAGAGGACACTGAAGTGTAACCCTTAAGGCAGTGGTTCTCAAACTTTTTACAGTGAGTACCACCTGAGAAAATATCGAGCTCTCCAAGTACCACCATTATGACCAACTTGAACATACAGTAGTGAAGGTTCATGGTATTAGTTATGGACAGTTTACAAAAGAGGCATGCTTACTCTGAATATGAGGATTATTTATTGGTAACTGTTGCCAGCTACAGCCACACTGTACACGTACACAACAGTGCATCATAACAGGCACTTAAACTCATCCTAACAAGGTGTGGCGCCTCTTTATCTCTCATACACACAGCAAGTGAGAACATAAAGAATAACAGCTGTATTTCATTCACACACACACACACACACACACACACACACACACACACACACACACATTCATACATACAGTAGGCTGGTAGAACCATAAGTGTTCTGTTTCTTTTTTTAAAATCTTCTAATCTAGGTCACAGATAATCCAAATTCCAAAGTGTTTTTTTTAGTAACAAAGATATAAAACATAAAACATATGTGAATGAACATTCATATTAGAAAAGTCAGTGCATTATGTCGGTATGAACAACACATGATGACAAAAAAACAAAAACACACACCTGTCTGAACATTATCAGGCTCAATACAGTCTTTCAGTCTCGCTTTGACCAATGTGTCCTTACTGTCCTTACTCTGCTACTTAGAAATATAACCTGTAGCAACATTACAGGAAAAAGGGGATCAATGAACCACTCACAATCATTAAGAACTGGCCAGCATATTAATTATTAGTTATCAACTTACATACTCCTAATGAGAGGGGTGCGCCTGTCTCTGTGCACACAGTCCTGTGATGTCTGGCTCGATCGTGGTCAGCTTCAGTCTCAGGTCTGGCTCAGCATCCATCCTACTTCTGTTTTTTGTCTTAATGACGGCCAGTGAAGAGAAGCCTTTCTCGCACAGATAGGTTGTCGCGAAAGGAAGGAGAAAGCGCACGGCCTTATCCGAAAGCGCAGAGTATTCCCTGCATTGCTGTATCCAAAAGTCCAACAGCGACTGTTTTTTGAAACCAGTCTTCAAAGTTTCATCACAAGACAGTTCTATTAGACTCTCCTGCTCGCAAACAGTAAAATCCTTGGGGATTTCAGAGGTTTCAATACTGAATGGGTTTCTCATCCAGCTGGTCAATTCGGGCGTCACTGGGAAATATTCCCTGAACTGTTGTCTCAGGGAGGCGAGGTGCGCAGCGATGTTGTCCCTGACCCCGTCATCAAGTTGCAGCTCGTTGTCAGACAGAAAACTCTCCAAAGCGGGGAAAGCTGAAATATCACCTGCCATGGCTTTGGTTTCGAACAGCTCCATCTTTTTCAGCATTGCGTTGACTTTGTCCTGCACATCAAAAATGCTGACAGAGAGTCCCTGTAGTCCCAAATTCAGTTCGTTCAAACGGGAGAAAATATCTGACAAGTATGCCAGCTGACTGAGCCATACAGTATCCTCAAAAACATCTGCTATGGGGAAGTTTTTGTCCTGTAAGAACACCTGGACCTCTCTGTCCAACTCGAAAAGCCTTGAAAGCACCTTACCTCTTGACAACCATCTGACTTCTGTATGAAGCAGGAGCTGGACATGCTCGCTGCCCATTTCATCACAGAGTACGTGAAACAGGCGAGCATGCATCGGTCGGGCCTTAATAAAGTTAACTGTTTTTACAGCTGAGTCAAGCACTGACTTAAGCTCATCGGGCATCTTCTTCACTGCAAGTGCCTCCCGATGTATGCTGCAGTGTGTCCATCGCATCTCAGGTGCCACCTCCCGAATCCGGGCTGCTACTCTGCTGTGGCGGCCTGTCATCGCCCTGGCGCCGTCGGTGCAGACTCCGACACACTTTTCCCAATCGATTCCGTTCTCTTGCATGAAGGTGTTCAGTAGCTGGAATATGTGCTCGGCTGTAGTTCTGGTCTCCAGTGGTCGGCAGAACAGAAAATCCTCCTGAGCTGCACCATCGCACTCATATCTGACGTACACAAGCAAATTAGCCAAATCTGCAACATCGGTCGTCTCATCCAGTTGGAGGGAATAATACCGACTTCTTTTGATGCGCTCAGTCAGTGTCTTTTTAACGTTATCTGCCATGATCCGTATTCTCCGTGACACTGTGTCGTTTGAAAGTGGCACCAAGTTTAATTGTTGAGCAGCTTTCTCCCCGCACATGATGTGCGTCATTTCTTTGGCTAATGGTAGACACAGTTCCTCGCCAATCGTGTGTGGCTTTCCGGCTTTCGCTATACGGAGGCTGGCACGGTATGAAGCCGCCTGTGCTTTGGCCGTGGATGTAACACAGGACTGCATTGTGGACTTGGACTGCTTCAGCTCGTCCCGCTTTCTTAGAAAAAAGTCCAAAGGTTTATCTTTCATCGCTGTGTGTTTGGTTAAAAGGTGCCGTTTGAGGTGCGATGGTTTCATTGATTCATTGCTGAGGACTTCACCACATACCACACACTGGGGCCTCGGCTCTTCTTCGGTCCCACGCCAACTAAATCCAAGTTTGAGGTAACTGGAGTCATATTTCCTGACCGCTTTGCGCCGCTTGGTGCTGGTGGGTGCTGTGGACGCTTCACCGGCACCTCTCGAGTAGCCGCTAGCACTTATGCTAGCTCCACTGTTGTCATCTTCTTCGTTTTCAAGGTGGCTGCCTGAAAGATTCTCCTCCTGAATTGCAGTCCTCTTAGTAATAGTTCCAGTTTGAAGCCACGATTGCAGTGTTCTTGAACCACTCATATTTCCTCTCTACATTTTACCTGTTTATCTTTTCACACAGTTCAACTCATGACTTATCTGATAAGTCATGAGGAGACAATTATAAGCTAGGCTACTTGAGACATGATAAGTCTTATCATGTCTCAAGTAGCCTATGCACGGCGTAAGTGCATGAACCGGACTACGTAGCATGAACCGGGTGATGTAGCAGGCGGATATTGAGACAAACATAATGGAAAGACATGCTTATTTTAAATATGAATTTAATATGTTTTATGTATTTTAATTTTAGGTCTTCTATTATTTTGCTAATATATATTTTCAAAAAATATTTATGACCTTCCTCCGCGTACCACTAGAGGGGAGCGTACCACAGTTTGAGAATCAAGGCCTTAAGGAATCCTATCAAGCTGGAATATGAAGAAAAAGCTAAGTTTAGTTGAAGCTATACTGGCATAATGCTACCTTGTACCATACACCAGGGACATTTTTTTAAATTCAAAATGTTAATTTTAATTATTTTTCTAAGATGCAGTTCTATTCCTTTATTTATTTTTAACAAAATACCATAGATGTTTGTGGCAAAACTCTGGCACAAACTATATCTGAAATGTAACTAATCATCTGATTGTTAACATTATCATTAAGATGCTCCAAAACTGGAAACTGGGTAAATGTTAAATAATTCTGACTGTTTTTTTGTTTTGTTTTTTTGTTTATGGCCCTCATAAAGTGTACCTGGATCTCTATGAGTTCCTTCTCCTGAAAAACACAGACAGGCCGTCAAGCAGAGTGCAAGTCTGACATGGTGACATTTAGGAAATAGGAGGTTTCAACCCAACCGTGCTGTTGTTTGTATGGGTGTGTGTTTGTGACAGCATCCTAGGTGTGAGACAGCCTAAGGCTTTTGTGGGAGAAAGAGAGAGAGAGGGGTGGGGGGTTGGTTGAGATGGGAGATGGACCTCTCTGCTATCCCAAGTTGTCAGTTATGGCTGGTTCGAGCTCCATAAATAAAGGATGCTGCACCAACCCCAGCTGCTCCCTCTTTCCTTCAAAGTGATGACTGGACGCCTTCCCGCTCAGAGGGCAGCATACACGACGCTTGTCATTTTAAGTGTAGAAGGGGGTAAGTACACAGGGAGTAGAAAAACAGAGTGTTGATTCCGCAGACTTCATAACTACCAAGTAAACAAAAAGCTGCTGGCCCGTGACTGTGAATGTTGAACCATAAGCTACATTGCAAAATGAATAATATAGCCTCGTGGGATGCAGAGCAAAGCTACATCTCGGAAGGATTTTTTTTTGTGTGTCACGCTTGGCCAAAGTTATCTGCAGCCAATCACTGCAATAATGTGGTTTCTGATCTGCTGGCCTTTCCTATGATCCGATTTGGAATGATTGTTTTAATCATAGTCATAATAGCCACAGCATACACACTATGCAAATAATGTCACAGTCTACTAGATTGGATTTTCTTCCACCTGATGCACCACCGGCTGAGTGCTGACTAGTTGAGGAAAAGCAAATACACAGTCTGTATGCTTTTCTGCCTGCCTTGTTTCTGGTCACTGGTTCAGGTCCCTTGCTGCGGATGCCCTCTGTCAAGTTGTTGAGATGCAGTGTGAGATGCAGCTCAGAAACTGAGACAGAGGAATACAAAGACACACTCAAATCTCCTCTTTTTCGCTCTCTGACTCTCTTACACACAAACACAGTGGCAAATAGTTTCTGCCCCCCCCTCTCTCTAAGCCTCTCCCTTTCTCTTTATCTCCCTCTGCTTGTTGCAGTATTTGCATATGCTGCTTCTGACAAGATTAGAGGTTGGAGTGTGATCTTACAATGCACTCTTCTGATTTTGTATCTACCCCAATGCTGCAACCCTGCAATGTAATGAAGAGGGCCTAATTTAGTTCACATGTTGATGCCATTGTTTTTGCATTTCCTTATGATATATTCATTAGGGAGTTCTGACAAATCTATATATTTTTTCATTAAAGAGCATATTGCAGGTTAAAGACAAAACTTAACTAATCATAGGAAAATACGTTAACAGTACTGTTTTTAAAGAAATTCAGAAATTAATAACCCACAGGGTCTCCTGGAGACGTTTTAGTACGTTTTTGCACGTCTTTGCTCTTTACTTCCGCATTCGGCTGTAACGTAACATAAGGCAGTCCCACTGAATCCCCATCTGTTTAACATAGAAAATCATGGATCCGAGTGTCACTCCCGTCAATAAAGAGGAAGAAAATATGTATTCCTTTACATATAATGGTCCGCTGGCTTATTATTATGAACCTGTTAGATGTGATAGAGAGCAGAAACAGGCAGGATTAGAGGAATAATGGCCTCAGGAGAGAAGTGGAGTTGTGGTGTGAGGAGAGACCCGGAGCAGGCGTCCTGCTGAGTGACAGGTGTCAGATAGCGATATATGGGCTAGTGCTGTGTTCACATCAGCATATGTAAAGTTTGTAATCACATTCAATCAATTAAAAAACAATTTGTAGAAGGTGCAAGTGCCGATCATTCACCTTTACATTGTATGGGAGTTGCTCGTAAAAACGGCAAATCTGTACAACGTATTACGGTGCCGCGCTGTGCGCGCGCGCGAGAGAGTGACATAAAACCTGATTACACAGCCTGTGCAAATGCAGCACTATATCTTTATTTTTTATTCCTGATGCAGCCCAGTGCTCACGTTGTTATAGAAAATACCGTGTATGGTGCAGGATGCTCCTGATGTGAGTTCACAGCGCACGTCCACTGAACGTAATCCACACAAACATGCACAATAGTGCACACACTCCACAGTTTAATGTGTGCTTTTGCACATATATTAGGCTACTACAAAAAGTTTAAAATTTAAATGGGATAGAGGACCGACAGACGTAAAGCTTGTGTTTGTTTCCAAACTGTGCAAATTACAAAACTATTGCAGTGAAGAGTGTGTGCTGCAGGGAGACATCCTGTCTGTTCTCACTCACTACCACATATCATTACACCTCTTTAATCATGTCATGTTTTAGCGTGTTTTTGTGCTTTAATTCTTTTGTGCTGCCTTCTAAATGTTTGTTTGTAAAGTGTTTTATGCTCTCGGTGCAAGACAAGTTCCCCCAGGGGCAATAAAGGCTTCATTCATTCATACACGTACGCATAAAGCCGATCAAAGCAGAGTAACAGAACACGACTCCCTTATGTTACGTCATATGACGCGTTGTTGAAAAAAAGCGAGTTCTAAACAGCTACGCTAAAAACAGCCACTTTCTCCTCTAAATTAGAGCACTTATGTGTTGAAGAACATACAGAAAATTGATGTACTTATTCTACAGCCCTTATCAGACAACATGAAGTGTTAATTTACACTTTTTTTAACCTGCAATATGCTCTTTAAATGGATTATTTTTTGTTGTTTTGTTTTGTTTTTTTGTTTTTCTGTGTGCAAATATGTGCGTTTATATTTAGAAAGTGTGTTCTTGTACCTTAAATCAAACATTAGGCTATAAAGAAAGTTAGAAAATAAAAAACAATGCCATAAAGTCAGAGTTTTGAGCATCAATTAATGCTGAAAAAAAGCCTTCTCCCCCAGCCTTTACACAAGCTTTGCACATAAATATGTCCACCCATAGGGGGCAGTAACACTCTCCTTTAATGTTCAGCCTTATCAGCATGCTGGTGCAGCCTTGTGCACCCACCACTGCTCTCTGTGTCCACTGTAAGGGGAGGCGCGACTTACAGTGTTGAATTCATTAACCTTTTTCACCACTCCCATTGAATGTGCGCTGCAGCGATTGGAAATAACCCCTTTAGCACTTTAGACTGCTTAGTGAGGGGGCTGCGAACAGTAGAAAGAGTGGGGCAGGACCCCGTTTGTTCTTATCTAAAACAATGTCATCTCACATCAGACGGTTAGTTAGTCAGCAAAGCAAGGTGTGTTCATGGGTGTGATGCACAATCATAGACTTTCTAAGGGTTGACAGTATGCTTTCAGACAGGCGGCAAATTTGGGAGAAAACTTTTAATTGTCTCACTTGAGACTGTCTGATGGGCTTTCTCCCTGCCACACTAGCTTTCAGTGTCTCTTTGTGTCATTGTGACCAGTGTAGTATGGCATCAGAGAACCGAACAAGCAGAATGGGTGACAGAGCAGCGCACATTTACAGGGTGATCCTCTTGCTAAAGTTACATTTTTGAAGGTTTATTCTCTGATGGGCCCACTGCCCAACAGAAATGTGGTTTTGCTTATGTAAATTATGTAATCTGAATGTAACATGAGAACAGATGCAGATTTCAAGCTTCACCTTGACATTCAACACATCCATTCAATAGAACTATTATGTTGTTGTATGTATGATGTTGCACTCATCTATCAACGTTTTGAACACAAAACGACTTTACACATTTTACACATGCATGCAATATCCTATGGACATGCACTAATGAAGAGAAGTCGGAGTGAGGGGGCTGCTCCCAGTGAATGCTCCTGAGCTGGTGGGTGTTCTATGCCCTGCTCAAGGGCTCAAGAAGTGAACTGGCACCTCTCAGGCTACCAGACGTAGTTCAAGTCTTGGTACGCACCAAGGGCCTGATTTACTAAAGGTTTGCGTGTATTAAAACGTGTGGAGGAGACATAGGCACAAAAAAAGACGTGTTAACATGTTTAAATGAATTTAAAATTTAAAATAAATGGTATGCATTTATTTTGTATCTTGCTTCAGTAATAGTTTAAAAGGAACGCCATGATTAAACTGTAACTGAACTAAACCACTGGACAACCCAGTGGTCTGGCACTCCATAAGAATGTGGGTCCAGTTCAGGAGATACTTTGGTTTCAATCACTTCTCTCTCTCGAGCCCCGTCTGGTCCAACCATCTTTTTCAACCTTCTCTACTTGATCCTGCGTTTCACGAGTGGCACAGACGGGGCATTAAACGTTTTAAGGACCTCTTCATAGAAAACAGTTTTGCTTCATTTGAGCAACTCTCTAAGAAATTCAGCCTACCGAGCACTCACTTCTTTAGATACCTGCAACTTCGTCACTTCCTCCGTAGTCAATTACCAAACTTCCCTGAGACACCTGACACGCATGTTGTTGATGCTCTCCTCAACCTGCATCCCTCACGAAAAGGGCTAATATCGATAATATATGACAGACTGGCAGCTATTAAACAGGCCCCCCTTGACAAAATCAAATCTTCCTGGGAACAGGATCTAAACCTGTCTATTTCGGATGACACTTGGAGTTCAATTTTTAAACTGGTCAATTCAACTTCCCTCTGTGCTCGTCATAGCCTGCTACAGTTCAAAGTAGTGCATAGGGCCCACATATCAAAGGCTAAATTATCCTGCTTCTATCCAGATGTTGATCCCTGTTGTGATAAGTGTAGGACTGCTGAGGCTTCTCTTATCCACATGTTCTGGTCGTGTCCCAGTCTGGAAAAATACTGGAGAGAAGTCTTTCAAACATTGTCTTCAGTCCTTCATCTGAATTTGGAACCTAATCCTCTGCTGGCTATTTTTGGCACCACAGGAGACGACAACCATCTCACTCCCAGTAAGCGCCGCACAATCTCATTTGCGTCACTTTTGGCCAGGCGGGCCATTTTACTGAGGTGGAGGGATGCTGCTCCGCCTACCCACGCCCAGTGGCTTAGAGACCTTATGGCCTGTCTAAAGCTTGAAAAGATTCGCTATTCAGTCTGCAACTCAACTATTAAGTTTGAAAAGCTGTGGGGGCCTTTTCTGGAATACTTTAGGAACCATCAGTAAACTTAATTGTCCCAGATTTTGGTTATCTTACAATAAAAGCAGACTTGTTTACCTCTTAGCTTTCCAATAACCTGGCTTCCAGCTCTGTAACTTTCTAACTTTCCGACTCGCTCCAGGCAAGAGACAGTGTGCGGTTTCTCTTTTCTAGGGGGGGGGGGTTGTCTTGTTTTGTCTTTCTTTGCTCTTTTTCAAAATTGTTTACGCCTTGTTTCTACCGATTGAGGATGTGTGGGGGTACAGAAAGTGACCAATAACTGTAGATGTGTGATGCGAACTATGTGGATCCTCTCTGTACGTTTGTACCTATATGTACAGTACAAATGATAAAGTGTACCTGTATATTTCCGCTGATTTACAGTTTGCACACACTCGCTTGAATGGGGGGCTCACCATGCTTGTACCCCCAACTTCAGTACCTGTTGCCAGACACAGCGCTGACCAGCTTCTGGTGCGCAATGATGGCACGAGTGGCACACACACTGCGCACCAGTGCCTCAGAGGACCGTGTTTAATACAGAGGTTTTCTTATAAGCCACTTTTTCCTTTTGTTATATTCAGATTTATCTGCTATTACTTGAAAATACTGGACGTTCATTTGCCTCTAACTAATACCTATTTTGCGCTTGCAGTTGTCCAGCTTTCCTTCCAAAATCTCTGTGACGTAAACCAGTAGAACACGCAAAAGCCTGACAGAAATACTACCACCTCCACAAGGTTTGCACCTGTCATTCACGCAAATGTTCTTAGTAAATCACCCGCAAAACGGCCACAAGCCAAACGTGCAAACTTTTGCAATGAGCACGTAATTTAGTACTTTTTAATTGAGATATTAGTAAATCAGGCCCCAAGACTTTACTGCCGACCCTCAGGTTCCCAAGTCCCTACAGACTGAGCTACTGCTGCCCCAGGTTAAATAATAAGTGTACCAGAGATCTTCTTTATGTGATCACTTTTGAACATATCGAGTGTGCAGGCATATCTTTGTCCTCAGTCTGCTGTTTTTATGCAGGGACATCGACATAAACATCACAACTTTTTAAGAGTCACTTATAATGCCAAAAAACAGAAAACAATGCTATTGAGTAAGAAGGCCAAAAAGGGATTGACAAGGTGATGAGAATTTGGAATGATGAATGAAATGTGTAAGATAGACAAAAACTATGTTGACAATACAAATTTATGTTACATTTAAAAACGCAACACACAACCATACATCCTATAGTATTCACATTGACACTTTTTGTTTTTAACACTATGACCTTTGATATTCTATACCATGAAAAAAGGCAGTTGGCAGTTTCTCTTTTAAATCAACAGGATTGGCTGGATCACAAATAAAGTTTACTTTTGCCTATTTGTAAAATCGAGAATACTTGGGATAACAATCTAACATTAAGACATTTACTGGCTTTTTGTTCTTTCATGTAAATTGTACATTTCAGCAGCAAAATCACAAGTATTCAATCTGACACAGTATTGTTAAATTTCCATTTCTGTTAGGTGCCATCATGAGGTGCCCATAGGTTGATGCAGAGCACTTAGGTTCCATGAAAAAGGGAGATGCACTGCAGCACAAATATTACATTAAAAAGATACATAAAGCTGACAGGATTCTGCTTCTGTGTGAAACCAAGTCCATGTGAATCTGTCCTCCGAGCACTGAAGTCTGCCTGAGAATTAAAGGGAGACAGCCCGAGATCAAGAAGAATTAAAACTGGTACAGGAGGATGTGTGAGTCTCCTGTGATGAGAGGGTAATACAGGAGGAAATCAGGAGAAAAAAGAGGGAGGGGGGGAAGAACTGAAGAGTTTGAGACGAGAAAGTTTCAGAGGCCAGGGGGGGAACTAATGGGGAGGAACTGGTGAGATGGAAAAGGTTTTTAATGAGCGAGAAAGAGAAGAAGGACAGATGAGGCTGATGTCAAGCAGGAAAGGGGCAAACAGTGAGTGCTCATACATTATAAACATGATAGTTAATGTCTAGAAAAGAGATCAAAGACTGAACTCGTGATGACAGCTCAAATATTAAGTATTCCATCATAATCACACCATGAAGATTAACAGAAATAATGTCTCTTGCATTACAGGTAAACCACCTCAAATTAATCTATGGCTCTTTCTAATTCCACGCTTATTTTCAAATAATCTGCAACAAAAGAGGACAACACTTATTTCATAAGAGACATCAGCTTCCATAAATGTGTTACTCAATGCTAAGATGAGCTAATCAGCTGCTGGTTGTAGGTTTATACTGTATTTTACTTCAAAATTATGTATTTAAAGGTCCCATATTATGCCGTTTTTGGGGTGTCCACTTCAGTTGCCTGAGTCAGTTTCACCCGTGCCTGGACTATCACTTTCCCTCTCTATTTGTCATGGTTTGGGTTTGTTATATTTCAGTTTTGAGTTCCTTATATTTCTTAGTTTCAGTCTTTAGTGTTTCCAGAGTTTTAAGTTCTAGTCTAGTCTTCAGTGTTTCCTGTGCTTCTTTGTGTCCTTCTCTCTTGTCTGTAATATTGTTTCCTCTGTTACTTGTATGTGATTTCTGGTATGGTTGGTTTGGTCTTTAGTGTTTCCCTGTTGCCTGTAAGTTTATTTCCTGTGTTATGTTTTAAGTCTAGTCTTTGGTGTTTCCTGTTTTATTTTGTATATCTGGTTTTAGTGGTGTCAGTGTTGGTTTTTACTTTGTACTTGTCTTCTAGTGTTCTTGTTCCTGCCTCTCTGTGTGTCCCTCCTGTCTTGATTACCCTGATTGTCCTCACCTGTCTGATTAGTCTCACCTGTGTCTGATTACCCTGTCTATATAGTCTCTGTGTGTTCTTACCCTCTTGTCGGATCATTGTCTTTGGTTGGTGCAGTTTGTAGGTGTCTTTGGTTCTTTGTTCTTTTGGTCTGAGCCTGTCGTTTCGTCTCCCTGCTCACTGGATTTGCTCCTCGTGAATTTTGGACGTTTTAGATTTATTTAAATAAGTAAGTTTTTGTTTTTGCCTTTTATTTAAATAAATTGTTTGTTTTCTGCATTTGGGTCCTCCTCCCTGTTTCCTACCTGCAAAACGTGATGCTATTTATTCTCTGTGTTCACTCGCTCCTCTTTCAGTTCATTACACATTTGTACATTTTTGCTTACCACCTCTGCCTTTCGCTGATCAACCTTTTAGAAGCGCTTTTCATTTTGTTGGTCCATAATAGCTAACTGTCAAGTGGCCATCGTACCACAGCATGATAAAAGGAAGTCTGTTAAGTTACAACCTACCATATTTCACTGCAACGCAAATTGTTTTCATTAATGGGAGGGTTGGTAATATAAACTGCTGCACCACAACAAGTATTGCCGTGGTCCTGTGCAATTAAAATTTAAGAGACTTAAACAAGATCAGCAGTAAGCACTTGATTAATGCTGTGCCTTGAGGTCCCGCATGCTACAGTGGATGTGGACTGTGGAGAAAGTCATTGGGAGGCAACTAACATAGTCACTAATCACCCCCCAAGCGAGAGAGAGAGAGAGAGAGAGAGCTTTCACTTGAATGTGGTTTGCAACAAGTAGACATTCCATATTAATTGTATCCCTGGGAAGAAGTGTTCGCTAAGCCGCAAGCCGGTGAACTTAAAGCACATTTAATGTGAGCCGCAAAAGCAGGTCCTGGCCCGCATTCTTTTTTCTCTCAATCAGACGGCTGACACTTTATCTGCCCCTTGTCCACTAATCAAATAGGTTATTGCTCTTACTCCCTGGGTGGTACCACTGAGTGATATATTTTTTTACTTGTGGTTGTGGAAAAATCAAGCTCTGAATTGGTCTTGATATGTAGGATGTATGCTGAGGACATGATACTCAATATAGCATGCTAAGTATGTGTTGTAGGAGGAAGCTATAAGCATAGAGTATAAAGGCATGTGCTTAACAATACAAGATGTATTGGTTTTTAATGCCTCATTGGTTTCAATGCCACCCAGCCACCTCATCGCTTTAAAATTGCAGCTGATGAAAAGGAAGAAATATAATGTGGCTTGAAATAGGCATGCTGCATTTCACAGACAATTAGCTGTGAAGCCACCAAACTGGACTTTCTCCAATCTCACAGCAAGAGTCAAAGAGTCAGACAGACCGTATTTGGCTTTAACAAATTAAATCCTCTAGTAGCTATGCAACTGTGAAATTAATACTAAAAAGACCCTTTAGAAAAGTCTATTAAAGTGTCCACAGCAATACTTCACAAAGTCCAGTCTCTGGGATAAGTAGGTCTATGGGACTTTTGTTTAGCTACCAGTTACTCTATTTGGTAAACACTCAACAACTCATTGTTTGCTTTTACTTTAGTCAAAATTTGCCTTTAGTCATTTACCTAAAATTCAGTATTTAATTAACTTTTAAATACATTATATACTATGTGGTCTATGTGGTTTTAATTAAGCGATGTATAAGTTTATATAAGAGAAATAAGAGAAACAAGTCCAAAAGTTATAATCAGCCCAATGCTTTGTTGCTGTTCCTTTTTCAAGAACAGTAAATAAAAATTTCTGTTGCTTGTGTCTGATCCACTAAAAGTTGTTTGTTAAGAGAGAGGCAGAGCGAGGGTTCTTTACTGAGCTGTTTTCTGTTTTTCAAACTGACTTAGTATAGGCTTGATGGAAAGAAAATTTCACATCCAGTAGAAACAAAATCCTAATGGATTTGCACTGTGTTCTCCAGTGAGATATGTGTTTCTTTTGTTCATCATTGAAAGCAGACCACCTCGCCTGCTCCTGCCTGCCGCCTGAAACACCAGGGACTCATTCATGAAAAATTGATCTTTTTTCACTGAGCATTTACCCGGTCTCTAAGTTCAAGCCCTCTGCAATATACAAACACTAAGTCCCGGCCTGAAGGGAGGAAAGCAAGAGCACAGAGAGAAGGAGGAGAGAGACAAACGCATGCAAAGGTGTTTCAAGGTGAACCATGAGGTCTTACTTGCTTTTGCTGAGAACATAATGCTTTCTGTCAATAATTTTCCTAAAGGAGACAAACAGAATAAAACTAAAAGGGTTTTTGCACATAGGCACAGTCAGGTAGATGAATGTGAAATAAGTTGGTTCCTCAAGCCACTGTGCCAAAATGCAGAGGGAAGAATCCATTGTTATGATGGGGAATGAGAGATGGATCAACAATAGTGCTGCTCAACAATCACCTGGGCACCTGCTTGATTGACTCCCAGCTACAGACCTACACATACTCTGGAGACAATTACACTCCTGTCTGCACTCCCAGCAAATCCCCCCAACCACACACACCAACACTCAGACCCACATAAAAACAAACACAAAGGAACAGAACTGTCTTCCTTCAAATTGGAACATTTTGTGCTATTGTAAGGTAAGCAGGGAAAGATAAATCTGCAGAGATATCAAGATATGCAGATGCTGAAGAGATGCAGAATGAATCGTTTGCAGCACTCCTCAGCTGATGATTTCTTACTTGCTGCAAGTAATTTCATTCCTAATCCATTTAATACCTCTAAGAGGATATTGTTTCCCTCTGATGAAAATTGTCTTTGGCGAGAAAGTCAGCATTTTAGGAAGTAATGATATTTTTTTTCACAACGCCTGTGTAAAGACTGGGAAAGCAGATCTTATTGTGCATCACTGTAAGAGGTTGCTGAACCATGCTGTTGAACACTAATATTCTGTGAAGTGAAATCCAGTAAGGATTATCAAGCCTTGATACATAAAACAAAAACATAACTAGGATTATTCATTCAAGAATAGATTTTTTTTTTCTTTTCCATAAGGAGACATTTTAGTTAGTCAGTAAACCTGAGCCAAAGTGCTTAATGTAGAGGGGAGATTTTTTGGCAGCCTCTTCACACAAGAGCCTGCACGAGGGTGTTAAGAGTTGTGTTAGGTTTTGTTTTTGGCTGACCCCAAAATGCAGAGACAATGATGAACCAAAATAGTTTTAACCAAAAAGATATTTAATGTTCCCAAAACAAAAGAGCAGGCAGTGAAGGCAGGAGGCTGGCTGGCTCGACGATCCAGGAGGCACACCAGCAAAAACTAGAAAAGAGAAAAAAC
The DNA here is from genome assembly GCF_947650265.1 of Symphodus melops. Lineage (NCBI taxonomy): Eukaryota > Metazoa > Chordata > Actinopteri > Labriformes > Labridae > Symphodus > Symphodus melops. The sequence continues at coordinate 23,076,882 of NC_136692.1, read as the reverse complement.
AAGTTCAGTCTAAAAGTGTTCACAAAGCGAGAGCACAAAAATCCAACTAGAGAAATCAATGACTTGCTGTATGCAAACATGCCACTACCGAACGAGACGGAATTATCTGGCACAGGAGTAGGGTGACAGCCAGGCTTATATGGAGGGGTTGATTAGATGGAAAACAGGTGTGCCTCGTCTGCTGCCTGGAGGAGCCAGCCACACCCCCTGCCACTCACATACCTGCAGAGGAGAAAAGAACAGAGAAGGGAGGGGGAGAGGACAACACAACCTCACAAAGAAAACAACCAAACAGAACTGAAACCTCACAGTACCCCCCCCTCAAGGGACGCCACCTGGCGGCCTACCAGGCTTGTCTGGAAACCGGTTGTAAAAGTCATTAATCAAAGACGGGTCCAATATCAGGGCGCGAGATATCCATGAGCGCTCCTCTGGCCCATAACCCTCCCAGTCAACTAAAAACTGGAAGCCTCTGCCTCGCCTACGCACATCCAACAGTTGCCGGACTGAAAAAGCCGGGTGATTGTCAATAATCCGGGGGGGAGGAGGGGGTTCGGCCGGAGGACAGAGAGTGCTGGAGTTGACAGGTTTCAGGAGTGAAACGTGGAAGGACGGCTGAACCTTCAACGAGGGGGGAAGTTTTAAGTGAACCACACAAGGATTAATAACTCGCTCAATCTCATAAGGCCCAATGTATCTGGGAGCCAATTTTCAGGACTCCACTTGGAGCGGAAGGTCCCGAGCAGATAGCCATACCTTTTGGCCGGGTTGGTAATCCGGGGCAGTAGTGCGGTGACGATCTGCCAGTCTCTGGTTCCGTAACGCAGTACGGGTGAGTGCAGCTCTGGCTTCGCGCCAGATCCGTCGTGCCCTTCGTAGATGCCCCTGAACAGAGGGCACCGCCACTTCCGCCTCTTGAGCTGGAAAAAGTGGAGGCTGGAAACCGTTAGCTGCCATAAACGGGAACATACCCGTGGCTGACGACACCAGGGAATTGTGTGCATACTCGATCCAGGGGAGATGAGTGGACCAGGAAGCAGGAAATCGAGCAGTGACACAACGAAGTGCCGATTCTAAGTCCTGGTTAGTTCGCTCCGTCTGGCCGTTGGTCTGGGGGTGGTACCCAGAGGACAGACTGACTGACGCTCCCAGCGCCTGACAAAAGGCTTTCCATACCTGCGCTGCGAATTGTGGGCCTCTGTCTGAAACGATGTCTTGGGGAATGCCATGGATTCTAAAAACATGCAGGGTGAGCAGAGATGCCGTCTCCAGGGAAGAAGGTAACTTAGGCAGAGGAACAAAGTGCGACATCTTTGAAAATCTGTCAACAATAGTCAGAATGGTGGTATTACCTTCCGATGGAGGCAGACCTGTGACGAAATCCAAGGCTATGTGGGACCAAGGTCTGTGAGGAATAGGGAGGGGACGTAGCAGACCAGCAGGAGCACGGTGAGACGCCTTACTACGGGCGCAAACTTGGCAGGCTGAAACGTATTCCTTGGTGTCTGCAGCCATGGACGGCCACCAGAAGCGTTGTTGTAGGAGACTCAGTGTCTGATGAAACCCCGGATGCCAGGCGATCTTGGACGCATGTCCCCACTGTAGCACCTCCGATCTAGTTGCCGGGGGAACGAACAGCTGACCAGGCGGACAATCCACAGGAGGCTGGAGATGTTCTTGGGCCTCCTGGACCAACCTCTCGACGTCCCAACGGGCAACCCCCACCACACAAGAGGACTGCAGGATGGTTTCCTCCACGACCTCCTCCACCGGTGGTGAAAACTGCCGAGACAGTGCGTCAGGCTTCATGTTCCTAGAGCCTGGGCGGTAGGTGAGTGTGAAGTTGAAGCGTCCCAGGAACAGAGCCCAGCGGGCTTGGCGTGAATTCAGCCTGCGGGCAGAACGAAGGTAAGACAGGTTCTTGTGGTCTGTCCATACCACAAAGGGATGATTTGAACCCTCCAACCAGTGCCGCCACTCCTGCAGAGCCAACACGACCGCCAGGAGCTCACGGTTCCCCACATCGTAATTCTTCTCGGCGGGAGTGAGACGTCGGGAGAAGAAGGCGCAGGGATGTAACTTCTGATCAGTGGAAGAGCGTTGGGAAAGAACAGCCCCAACTCCAGAGTCCGAGGCATCAACCTCAACAACAAACTGACCCGAGGGGTCAGGGTGAGATAACACAGGGGCTGATGAAAACAACTTCTTTAATCTAACAAAAGCTCCTTCAGCTGAAGAAGACCAAATGAAGGGAACCTTCACCGAGGTTAGTTTGGTCAGTGGTGTAGCAACTCTACTATAATCGCGGATAAACCTTCGATAGAAATTGGCAAACCCTAGGAATCTTTGAAGTTGCTTTCTTGTTGTAGGAGTGGGCCATTCGGCCACTGCCTGGACCTTGGCAGGGTCGGTCTTGATTTGCCCCTTCTCCACAATAAAACCAAGGAAACTAACTGAGGACACACGAAACTCACATTTTTCAGCCTTTACATAGAGTCTGTTCTCTAATAGTCTCTGCAGCACCAGATTAACGTGCTGGACATGCTCCTGAAGCGACTGGGAAAAAATCAAAATGTCATCCAGGTAAACAAACACAAACCTGTTGAGCATGTCGCGGAGAACGTCATTAATGAGCGCCTGGAAGACGGCAGGGGCATTAGTTAACCCGAAAGGCATCACAAGATACTCAAAATGCCCCAATGGTGTATTAAAAGCAGTCTTCCACTCATCTCCCTCCTTGATTCTCACCAAGTGGTAGGCGTTTAGGAGGTCCAACTTAGAGAACACGGTGGCCTTGTGGAGGGGGCCGAAGGCAGAGTCCATGAGGGGAAGAGGGTACTTATTCTTAACGGTGATGTCGTTAAGTCCCCTATAGTCAATACAGGGCCGCAAAGTCTTGTCCTTCTTTTCAACAAAGAAAAATCCTGCCCCTACAGGAGAGGATGAAGGGCGGATTAGTCCGGTCGCTAACGAGTCCGTTATGTACTTTTCCATGGCCTCCCTTTCAGGCCTGGAGAGGTTGTACAGTCTGCTGGATGGTAGAGGCGCGCCGGGGAGAAGGTCAATACTACAGTCATAAGGTCTGTGTGGCGGCAGTGATAATGCACGATCCTTATTGAAAACCTCCTGGAGGTTGTGATAATCAGAGGGAATGGACGAAAGATCAACTGGTTTAGGAGGACTAGGTGTGGTAGTGGTAGGTATCGCAGAGTGTAGGCAATGGGAATGGCAGAAAAGGCTCCAATTAGTGATAGTAAGTGTAGACCAGTCTATGTGTGGGCAGTGGAGCTGCAGCCAAGGAAGACCTAACACAAGTGGTGAAGTAGGTGATGAAATTATATATAATGAAATGGTCTCATGATGGTTACCTGACGTAACCAAGGTAATCGGACCAGTGTGGTGAGTGATACGAGCGAGGAGTCTACCGTCAAGCGCGAACACGTCCTTAGGTCTGGGAAGGGGCTCAGAAGGTAAGTGGTGCTGGGAAATAAAACAAGAGTCAATAAAATTGTCATCTGCTCCAGAATCCACCAGAATTTTGAGCGAAACTGAGGTTCTACCCCAGGAGACAGTACCTCTGAGTTGTAGTCGTTTTGAGGGGGAAGAGAAGTCTGCCGTGTGGCTCACCAGCGCCCCCTCTGAGACTGATGAGCCTGATCTTTTGGCACTGCTGGACAGAGGCGTACCTGGTGGCCCTGTTGACCACAGTAAATGCACAGACCTTGTTGAAGGCGACGTTGTCTCTCAACACGGGAGAGTCTCATCCTCCCCAGCTGCATGGGTTCTTCAGTGCTGAGGGGAGTCGGGACGGTAGGCTGAGAGGTCTCGGTGGATGACGGCTCCGATGGGAAGGAGGGATGTGAAGGTCTCCATTGCAGATCCGAAGGCTGGGGTCTTGAGAAGGGTAAGGGGACTCTCTGCCTAGCCTTTCTCTCCCTACGTCTCTCACAAAGGCGATTATCTAAACGAATAGTTAGCGAAATCAACTCTTCTAATGAAGTGGTTTCGTCACGGGCTGCTAACTCATCTTTAAGATCTTCATTTAACCCCCGAAAGAAAACGCCTTGTAAGGCTTTCTCGTTCCAGCCGCTCTCTGCTGCGAGAATGCGGAAATCAATGGAGTACGAAGACACAGTCCCTGAACCCTGACATAGGGCAAGAAGTCGATTACTGACCTCTTTCCCCTGTAGTGGATGGTCGAACACCTTACGCATCTCCGCGGAAAATAACTGAAAAGACAAACAGACCGGTGACTTACTGTTATCTAATGCTACCGCCCAGGCGGAAGCCTTCTCAGACAACAAACTCATCACAAAAGCTACTTTAGCTCTATCAGAGGAGTAAGTCAGTGGCTGCTGATCAAACACAAGCGAGCACTGGTGGAGAAACTGACCACATGACCCTAACACTCCTGAATACCTGACTGGCGTTGGAATGAAAGGTTCGCGGGGGTTGCCGGACTGGATACTAGGAGACGCCGACGCAGGTGCTGGAGGTGGTGTAGGAGCAGGAGTTGATGCAGGTGCTGGGTGCGTGGCAAGGCGAGTAGAAACCTGGTCAAGATGGCTGCCGAGCTGTGCCACATTTGTGGAAAGGGTTTGGAGTGTAGCCATAATCTCTCCCAGAGCAGTCTCATGCCGCCCCACTAAAACTCCTTGGGAGGATAAAGCCTGCTTAAGTCCTTCAGTCTCTGCGGGGTCCATTTTGGCCAGATAATTCTGTTAGGTTTTGTTTTTGCAGAGACAAAGACGAACCAAAATAGTTTTAACCAAAAAGATATTTAATGTTCCCAAAACAAAAGAGCAGGCAGTGAAGGCAGTGAAGGCAGGAGGCTGGCTGGCTCGACGATCCAGGAGGCACACCAGCAAAAACTAGAAAAGAGAAAAAACAAGTTCAGTCTAAAAGTGTTCACAAAGCGAGAGCACAAAAATCCAACTAGAGAAATCAATGACTTGCTGTATGCAAACATGCCACTACCGAACGAGACGGAATTATCTGGCACAGGAGTAGGGTGACAGCCAGGCTTATATGGAGGGGTTGATTAGATGGAAGACAGGTGTGCCTCGTCTGCTGCCTGGAGGAGCCAGCCACACCCCCTGCCACTCACATACCTGCAGAGGAGAAAAGAACAGAGAAGGGAGGGGGAGAAAGGACAACACAACCTCACAAAGAAAACAACCAAACAGAACTGAAACCTCACAAGTTGACTGTCTGAAATCAAAGTTGAAGATGAGACTGGCTGAAAGTAATCTGAACCATTTTAACTCACCGACATGGCAAGACAAAGTCAGAACAATCACCAAAAAAAAAAAAAAGAAAAAAGAAAAAAAGGATGATAGAGAACTTAGAATTGTTGGACCTCAGTTCAGGTTAAAATCAAACTCTGTCAGTGTGCCTCAGGCTGCATTTGGGAAATTAATAGTTTATTTTATAATTTATTAACTTAATTTTTATCCCTGAAAATTGATCTCAACCGGAAGATCGAGGGTTCGATCCCCAGCTCCTGCGAGCAACATGTCCGATGTGTCCTTGGGCAAGACACTTAACCCTGAATTGCTCCTCCTGCTCCGTCAGGGTGTATGCAGTTTGCTGCTCCTGTGGTCGAATGCTTGGTGCGCTAATTGCCCCTCGGGGATAAATAGTCTCTAAAATAAATAAATAAAAAAAGCATGTCTGCATTTATTTTGTTTGATTGAAAAAGTGGATATGACCCCACCCCCACCTTTCAGTGGTTTATCTTGGTTTTATTGACATGAGTCTTGTATTATAAACTGACCATTTCTTTTAGACAAGACCTCTCGAGCACTGCCAAGGCGCCCTTGAGCAAAGCACCAAACCCTCACCAGTTCAGGGGCGCCTCCAGTGGGGGCAGCCGCCGCACTCTAACATCTCTCCATTAATGCATGTCCCCAGATCTTGCTTGTGCATGTTTGTGATTCAGGCCTGTGCCTGTGAGAAGCATGTCACTAAAATACTGTGAACCAGAGTTTCCCCCTCAGGGATTAATAAATATATAAATCAAAAAAATAAAAATCATTGTGCTAACTGGTCCCTTTACTGCTTCAACATATTTGGGACCCCAGGTCACTGAGGCTGATTATCTGTGCTCTGTCCAGGCAGGTAGCTGCTAACTAGCAGACTGACCAGTTAATGAAGAAAAAGACATGACCATATACTGAATAGTACGTTAATAACATGATCTCTACTGTATCTAGCTAAATTCTTTTTTAATCACACATTCAAGATGTGGCAGTGGTTACGTTACTGGTTTTAGGATTATGGTTATTTTTAGTTAAGTTAGCAACCCCAAAAAAATGCACAACAACGCAACCTTGGGAGTTTCACCCATGGAATTAATTGAATGCTCCAGTGTCTATAAGGGCATGTGGTTCGTTCCACTGAAAAGCAGGAGACGTGGTTTTAGTTATCAAAAAACATAAAGTTTTATTTTTACAAAAAAGATGACTTTAAAAAAAGCAATTAAAACCAACACACAGCGGATGGGAAGAAACACAGGGACCCTTGCAAGTGCTGTGGCTTACCAATGGTGAAATGGATATGATGAGGGGTGAGGGATTCCAGCAACTAAAAATGAAAAGCACCCCAATCACTCGTGGCAGTCACTCACACACACTTTCGTGAGACCCAAAAGGAAGACCAAGAACACACAGCACGACAAAAGGAGGGGGATCCACCACCCAGGACACCAGCACCACCACCTCTGGCTCTCAGCACTGCAAGGACAAAAAAAAGAAAATGAGATTAAGGGAGTTGCAAAAATCAAATCACCAAAACACAAACTAACAAAACCAAATTAACAAGATTGATCTGGTTGGCAGCCACCAATTAACAGGTTCACACTCAAGGAACTAAATACTACCAAAACAACCTGCAATTTGATTCAAACCCAAAATCCAATGAAATAAACAAGAAATCAAAGCTTGAATGAACTGATTAAGTTATAGTGCTCAAATTAACCATAATCAGTAAAAAAAAAAAAAAAGAGGAAAAGGATTCACTAACACCAATAACTAAATAAATTGAAAAGATATTAAAGGAACAAAAACAATTAAATAAAAAAACAAAACAAATTATGAAACAAAATCAAATCAAGAGAAAACTAAATTATGAAACAATATTTCATACACATTCCCATGACCTCGCTACCCGAGTCGGCAGCTGAGTCAAGGCCCACAACGACAATGGAACTCAGCAGGGCCAGCAGAGCAGCCTGAACTGAGGCAGGAGGGTTCACAGAACGGGCAAATTAGGTATCAGCAAGTTTAGGTTGGTTCCTGCAGTGCTCAACCGTCACCCGACGCAGCCTAGTAAGGCAAAGTCAAAGCAGCAAGCGAGTAACTCCAAGTAAAGCAGCAGTGTAGCGAAGCAGCCGGGTTGCAGACAGCCGGGTTGCAAAGCAGCAGTAAGTTCCTGCACCAAACCCATCCAGAGCGTAACAGCGCACCAGTGGAGCAGCACGAGCCAGCAAGCAGTCCCTGCCACACACAACCACTGTTATATTATATGGTATATAATATTTAGAAAATAGCCAAAACAGCCACCGCTAACCTACCTGAGACGGTGATCGTGAGGAGGAGGAGGAAGTGAGGCGACCCGGGGGTGGGCGGGCACAACGGCAAGCAAGAGGGAGAGGAGAGGATGCGGCTTCGCTTTATAGGGTGCCCCCCATCAGATGATTGGCTAACAAGGGACCACAAAAAGGAGAAGCAACACAGGCTCACCTTAAACAGGGATGAGACATATCATCCTGTTACAAAGAGAATCCCTCAGTGCACTCTCAAGAAATACAAATCATTCACAAATGTTGCTTAAGTAGTGCTGGGCATAATTATTCATTGTCCGCTCTTTTCATTGTCCGGATTTTCCAAATTTCACATCGTATTCTGGGTTTCTTGAAGTTATTTTATGCGTATCTCTCAGCATGCGTGTCTTTTTTTGCTCTTTTCCCCCCACTTGTCTGTAAAATCAGTACAAGGCGACTGCACCGCCTGATTGAGTGTGTGAGCGTGTGTAAACAAATGTATACAGACGTGAGTGCTGGCATATATTGAGTGTCGTAAATGCAAGAATAAAAGCAGTGGGCCTGAGAGACTCATAACTTCAGCAGTGAAGCTCTCTGCTCTCACCGCCAGAGGTTCTGTGCTCCCCCTCACAGACACCAGCATCACAAAACCTATAGGGTAATTCTACATCATCATTTCTTTATGTATAATGGGAAAACCACCGTAGTGAAATATTGTGTCCTCGCATGAAGTTGTCATGTCATGCCAAGAGTGTAGCCTAGCTCAGTGGGTTTGAGGGAGAGAGGCTGTTTTCTTTCCTTAATAAGAAATCCAATCTCAATTCTCTCTGCCTCATTTGATGCTGCTGACAATCTCCAACCAATCCTCCAAATACTATTTAATAATAAAGTATGAAAGCCATGGATAATAGACTATTATGCAATGCATTTGCAAAAGGGAAAGATAAGCGTATGCTGTAATTGAAATATTCACATCTCATGTATTTAAAGACCATGGCTGTAAAATCTGCTTGTCACACAGAAGCCATATCTTAAGTGTGCTCTTTTTTCATGGACAGACAGGAAATCTATCCACTTGTATAGACGGCGATATAAATAATGTCATAAATCTTTTTACTTAACAGATTAATTTACTCACTTAACAGAATTGCCTTCATTACACTTTTAACATGATTTCATATACTATTTGAAAAAAGGGCCTTATTGTCACCCTTAGATGTTCTCAAGGAGTACACAATCTAGATTTATTTTTCTAAGTTTAGAGATAGTGGGTTTTTTTTACCCCTCTGTGTTATGATTTAGAATAGGGCCCAAATGCACGACACAGAGAACAGAGCAAAATAAGTGGTAACAATAATTTATTTGGAGGGGAAGTGACACAAGTTAAAACGATGAACGAGAGTCCAAGCTCATAAGTGAGCAGTACAAACAATAATCCAGGTGACGATCCCAAAAACCCGATGAGCACACGTGAAGTGAATCCAAAAGTGACAACGAGGAAACGAGCAGGCAACAGGATACGAGAGGGCAGGTAGGTCTTGACGAGGAGAAAACACAGAGAGGGTAAGAACAAGGAGATCACGAAGAACATCAAAAATACTGGAGAGCCTGATTAGGAGGTACGATACCACAATGTGAAGACAATAATCTGACGCCGGCTGCATGCAGAGAGCCAGTTTAAGAACTGGAGCTGATGAGCTGAGCCACACCTGGGCGCGCACCTGAAACCATTTCAATCAAGGGGGGAAGGGAGAACACAGGAGGAGCTGACAGACAGGGAAAACTAACAACAAACACACATGGACAACACTTAACACCCCAGATCATAACAGTACCCCCCTCAACGACCGCCTCCTGGTGGTCCACCCGGTTTACCAGGGTTTGCCCTATAAAAGTCTCGGATCACTGAGTGGTCTAAAATCAAAGATCTAGAAATCCAGCTTCGCTCCTCCGGACCGTACCCCACCCAGTCCACCAGGAACTGGAAACAGCACCCCCTGCGGCGAAGGTCCATGATCTTGTTCACAGTGAAGGCCGGGATGGCCATCGATGAGTCCCCCCGACGGAGGGCTCAACTCACTCGTAGTGACCGGCATCAGTTGAGACACGTGGAATGTCGGATGAATCTTAAGTGCAGTAGGAAGTCTGAGACGCACAGCAGAAGGGTTAACCATTTCTATCACTTCATAGGGACCAATAAACCGGGGAGCCAACTTCTTAGAAGAAACACTGAGCGGAATGTCCTTTGAATTAAGCCAAACCTTTTGTCCTTTTGTCCCAATGCCTGACAGAAAGCCTTCCAGACTTGTGACGTGAACTATGGCCCTCGGTCAGAAACAATGTCAGTCGGGATGCCATGCAACCTAAAGACATGAACTGTGAGCAGTTCAGCGGTCTCGGAAGCAGAGAGCAGTTTAGGGAGTGCCACAAAATGTGCCGATTTAGAAAAACGATCAACAATGGTGAGAATGACAGCATTACCTTCTAAAGTAGGTAACCCGGCGATAAAGTTCAAAGCTATGCGAGTCGGCCAGGCACTGGAAGCGGATGAAGGAGACCCGCCGGTGGACGATGAGACGCCTTGCTCCGGGCACATACAGAACAGGCTAAAACAAACTCCTTGATGTCCTTGTTCATCGATGGCCACCAGAAGTGTCTCCTGATGAGGTCAGTAGTCCGAGAAACCCCAGGATGACAGGCGATCTTCGACGAATGTCCCCACTGAAGAACCTGTGAACAAACTAGTTCAGGAACAAACAAGCAGTTATTAGGACCCCCTCCAGGATCGGGGTGAGACCTCTGAGCATTGCGGACCACCGACTCGATCTCCCACGTCACAGAGGCCACCAGGCATGACGAGGGTAAATTCGTGCCAAGTGAGCTTGGAGTCTCCTTGTCCTTATAAAATTGTCTCGAGAGAGGATCCGGTTTAATGTTTTCACTTCCAGGTCTGTAGGTGACAGTGAAATGAAACCTAGTAAACAGTGCCCAACGGGCTTGACGGGAGTTGAGTCTCTTAGCCGTCTGAATGTAGGACAAGTTCTTATGGTCTGACCATACCACGAACGGTGTCTCTGCTCCTTCAAGCCAGTGTCGCCACTCCTCCAGTGCTAGCTTGACTGCTAACAGCTCTCAGTTGCCGACATCATAATTCCCCCACACCAAGGTCTGAAGTGTCCACTTCCACAATAAACTGTCTCTTACAATCCGGTTGCACCAGGATAGGTGCGGACGAAAACCTTGTCTTAAGGTCCAAAAACGCTTTCTCTGCTGCAGGAGACCAAAAAGAAGGCCCAGAGAGAGACGTTAGTCGGGTTAAAGGTGCAACAACCTGACTGTAGTTGCGGATGAATCTCCGGTAGAAGTTGGCGAAGCTGGAAGTCTGAACTAATAAGGGGTAACGGGTATTTGTTCTTTACTGCGATATTATTGAGACCTCTATAATCAATGCATGGCCGGAGGGTTTTATCTTTCTTATCAACAAAAAAGAAACCAGCACTGAGTGGAGAGGACAACGGGCGATTAAAACCTGAGTTGAGGGACTCCGTGATGTAACCCTCCATGGCCTCTCTCGCGGGAGCTGACAGGTTGTAAAGATGGCTGGTAGGAAACGGGGCACCCGGGAGTAAATCAATGGAGCAATCACAAGGTCTGTGTTAAAATCACAAGCTCCAATCCTCTAGATCCACCACACCTGTGTAAGCCACACCCCAAACATTATAAAGCCTGCCCTCATACCTCCAGCTCCCTCTTTGTCCCTCCACACCAAACCTGGCAGTCAGAAGAAGAAAAAAGGAACCGACAAACCTTTTGTATTTACCTTGATCAGGAAATTGGATGCATTATTGATGTAAGTCTGATTTACAAGAGATAATAATATAATTTGGATTATTCTGTTTGTTTAGTATTATAATACATTGAGTTTAATGTTTTCACTTCTTTGTTGTGATAGAACAAATCATCCACCTCTACAACATCATCACCTGGTCACCAAATAAACACCTTAAAATCAAGCAGCATGGGATCCTGTGTTTCAATGTGCACTCCCCATTGATGTCTTCTGTACTGGCACTAAGCTCTACCAGCTAGCTTTTTCATGGTCCTTCGAGCCAGAGAGGACATCTGTGGTGGAAAATGGATCCAAATGCTGTTTGGTCTAAAGAGAATCAGAACGGCGGAGGTCACATCAAAAACTGGAAGATTTGTAAGACCTGTGGCCCGACTAGTTGTGCTGTCCCTGGTTGAACCTGACCCAGAGACTTAACTTGTGATTTTTTTTAATTATAAATTCAAATTTACCATTTGAAGGGGCGGCTGTTAAAATCACAAGCTCCAATCCTCTAGATCCACCACACCTGTGTAAGCCACACCCCAAACATTATAAAGCCTGCCCTCATACCTCCAGCTCCCTCTTTGTCTCTCCACACCAAACCTGGCAGTCAGAAGAAGAAGAAAGGAACCAACAAACCTTTTATATTTACCTTGATCAGGAAATTGGATGCATTATTGATGTTAGTCTGATTAACAAGAGATAATAATATAATTTGGATTATTCTGTTTAGTATTATAATACATTGAGTTTAGTGTTTTCATTTCTTTGTTGTGATGGAAAAAATCATCCACCTCTACAACATAATCACCTGGTCACCAAATAAACACCTTAAAATCAAGCAGCATGGGATCCTGTGTTTCAATGTGCGCTCCCCATTGATGTCTCCTGTACTGGCACTAAGCTCTACCAGCTAGCTTTTTCAGTCTGTGAGGAGGGAGGGTGAGAGCCTTCTTTGCCAAAAACCTCCCCCAAATGCTGATAAACTGAGGGCACTGAAGACAAATCAGGGGGTACCGAAGGAGTAGAACCACTAAGAAATTTACAGGAGGGGGATGCCGAAGTGAGGCACTTGGCGTGACAGAATTCACTCCAGCTAGTAATCTTACCAGCTGTCCAGTCTATTTGGGGGTTATGAAGTTGAAGCCACGGGAGACCTCGAACGACGGGAGCATGAGCAGAGGGCATAATGTGAAGCGCTACATGTTCGTGGTGATAACCTGCAAGTTGAAGTGGTAACGGAGGGGGTTTCACTCTCTATCCGGGCCAAAGCTTGGCCGTTTAAACCATCGACCTTAAGGACCTGAGAGATGGGAAGAACAGGGATTCCGGCTTGTCGAACTAACTCACAATCAATAAAGTTCGAATCAGCACCAGAGTCGACTAAGGGCTAACAAAGTCAGAGGTTTGCCATCAACCAAAATGTTAGCTTCCAAATTAAGACGTCTGCGGGGAGAATCAAGTATATAAGTGACTTATAAGTTTATAAGTGACTTCTCCGATCTTCTGGCTGAAATTATGCCGAAGTATGACCATGTCCTCCTTGTGGGGGATTTTAATATTCACGTGTGCTGTCCTGATAAACCGTTGGTGAAGGACTTTTTAAGCCTTATTGACTCTTTTAATTTGGAGCAGTGCGTGTCTGGTCCCACACACGATCATGGACACACGTTAGACCTCCTCCTCTGTCATGGCTTGCCTGTGTCAAACGTGGAAATCTGTGACAATGTGTTCTCCGATCATTTGCCTGTATTGTTTGAAGCTGCTTTCTCCTGTACTACAGTTAAATCTGGCGCTCCTGCTCGCAGCCGTCGGATTTTTAACCCTGTCACTGCCGGTCAGTTCTCTGCTGCCTTCAACCACCTCTGTGTCCCCTCTTCCTTGACATCTGCAGACACGGATGAGCTCAGTTCTTGGTTTCACTCCTCCTGCCGAACCATACTGGACTCTGTGGCTCCATTAAAAACTGTGCAGCCCAAAGCTAAACCTGAGCCGTGGTTCAATGTGAGAACTCGCGCAGCTAGACAGGAGTGCCGCAAAGCTGAACGCAGGTGGAGGAAGGACAGGCTGCAGGTTTCTCACCAAATCCTAAAGGACTGCTGGCACTTCTACCAGAGCACTGTTAAAGAGGCCAGAAGAGAGCACCTGTCTAACATTATTGAGTCAAATTCTCACAACCCACGTGTGTTATTTAAAACCATTGAATCCGTTCTTGATCCCCCTCAGCCTGTGTGCACAGAGGAATCCCCAGAAATGTGCAATAGCTTCCTTCATTTCTTCATTGATAAGGTTGCTACTGCAAGGGCTCTCATTACTCCTCCTGCATCTGACCCATCTGATCCTGTTCCTTGCTCAGCTGTGTTTGAGTTGTTTGAGCCTGTGTCCCTGATGGCTTTAGAGGATGTGGTTGGCCAGATTAAGCCATCAGGCTCTCCCTGTGACACTGTCCCGCCTCACTTTTTTAAAGAAGTTTTCCCTAGTATAGGGCAGTCGGTCCTGACCATTATTAACAGCAGTCTGTCTTCTGGTATTGTCCCCCAAAGTTTTAAACACGCTGTGGTGCAGCCCCTGCTTAAGAAACCTGGCCTTGATCGTAGTGTTTTAGCCAATTACAGACCTATCTCAAAGCTGCCTTTTATTTCAAAAATCCTGGAGAAAGTTGTCCATGCTCAGCTGAAGTCCTTCCTGGATGAGCATGATGTCCTGGAGGTCTTTCAGTCTGGTTTTAAAACGGAGTCAGCTTTATTAAAAGTGTTCAATGACATCCTCTTGGCGAATGATTCCGGAGACTATGTGATCCTTGTCCTGCTGGACCTAACTGCGGCATTTGATACTGTGGACCACAAGATCTTAGTGTCCAGGTTGCAGCACCTAGTGGGCATTTGTGGTAGCGCCCTGGACTGGTTTAGATCTTATCTTGCAGATAGAACAATGTGCGTAAGCCTTGGTGCTTCTGAGTCCCGCTCTGCTCCGCTGTCATATGGGGTCCCACAGGGTTCAATTCTAGGACCCCTGCTTTTCTCATTGTATCTGCTTCCCCTGGGTTCCATCCTGAGAAAGCATGGTATCTGTTTTCACTGTTATGCTGACGATAGTCAAATTTATGTGCCACTGAAAAGGAAAGATGCCTTCTGTCTGGATCCACTTCTGTCATGTCTTGAAGACATCATGTCCTGGATGTCGTTGAACTTTTTAAAATTTAACGACAACAAAACTGAAGTGATGGTGTTTGGCCCGAGTGGCTCTGTTAAAACCCCCCCTGTTGACTTGGGCCCTTTGGCACACTTTTTGAAGCCGACGGTCTCAAACCTGGGCTTTAAGATGGACAACGATTTTAAATTGGATCGGCAAATTGGTGCAGCTGTTAAATCCAGCTTCTTTCACCTAAGGCGGCTGGCAAAGGTGAAGCCTTTTATTTCACAAAAGAACTTTGAAACAGTAATCCATGCCTTCGTTACATCTCGGCTGGATTACTGCAACGCACTATACGTCGGAGTCAGCCAGTCCTCCCTCGCACGGCTCCAGTTAGTTCAGAATGCTGCTGCTCGCCTCCTAACCGGAGCATGAAAGAGGGAGCACATTACCCCAATTCTGGCCTCCCTCCACTGGCTGCCTGTGCATTTTAGAGTTCATTTTAAGATTCTTTTATTTGTTTTTAAATCTTTTAATGGTCTCGCCCCACCTTACCTCTCTGAGCTGCTCCATCCCTACACTCCTGCCCGGTGCCTCAGGTCAGCTGAAAAGCTGCTCCTGGAGGTACCGAGGTGTAAGCGGAAGCTCAGAGGGGATAGGGCTTTTTCTTCTGCCGGTCCCAAACTCTGGAACGACCTCCCTCTCCATATAAGACACGCCCCCTCACTGTCCATTTTTAAAACTCATCTTAAAACACATTTTTATTCTTTGGCTTTTAACCCAGCATGAGACTCTGTTCTTGTTTTAGTGTTTTATTAGGGACCGAAGCACTGACCAGTGCGAAGGACCCTAGGACCCTATTGTAACCCAAATGATTATTTTTATTAGGGACCGAAGCACTGACCAGTGCGAAGGACCCTATTGTAACCCTAATGATTTTTTTTAGGGACCGAAGCACTGACCAGTGCGAAGGACCCTATTGTAACCCTAATGATTTTTTTTAGGGACTGAAGCACTGACCAGTGCGAAGGACCCTATTGTTTTCCTTACGATTATTTATTAGGGACCGAAGCACTGACCAGTGCGAAGGACCCTATTGTTTTCCTTACGATTATTAGGGACCGAAGCACTGACCAGTGCGAAGGACCCTATTGTTCTTCAAATGATTATTAGGGACCGAAGCACTGACCAGTGCGAAGGACCCTATTGTTTTCCTTACGATTATTAGGGACCGAAGCACTGACCAGTGCGAAGGACCCTATTGTTCTTCAAATGATTATTATTTTTTTTTTTTTTCTCCGGTCCGTCTCTTTGACGCCCTTTTTCACTGCCTGAACGTGAATGAAAACTCATCAAAATCTCCAACATCATCGGGTCTGGCGAAAAATTTGATATTCTCGTCATTTCATAAACATTTTTCGCAAGATGACTCAGTGGCGCCCCCTTCAAATTTTCAAAAGGGCCTCCACATTGAGGTTTTTTCATCGTACGTGCACGAAAATTTTTATGCACATTAAGCATGCGAGATCTCACATAAAAGCCTCTTACACCCATAGTCAAAACCAAACAGGAAGTCCGCCATATTTTTTTTCAATGGCGAAAATTCGCGTTTCACAGGTTAGCTATTTGAACGAACTCCTCCAAAAGCAATTATCCGATTGACACAATGAGAATGTCAGTGTGTTCTCGACATGTTGAAGATCTCTCGTTGTGCTCTGCACGTTATTTCCTCAAAAGGCGTGGTCATACGGACGCGTTGTTCGTCACAAACAGGAAGTAGTTTGTTTCGGGCCTTAATATAGTCATACATTCACCAAACATCACACAAATGATCCTAGTGGAAAAATAAAACTTAGACAGTTGGTATAATAAGTGGGCGTGGCTAAATGACTCAGTGGCGCCCCCTTGAAATTTTCAAAAAGCCCTCCCCATTGAGGTTTTTTTGGTGTACATGCATGAACTTTTTTATACTCATTTGGCATGTCAGGACCTACATAAAATCCTCTTACACCCATAGTCATAACCAATCAGGAAGTCCGCCATATTTTTTTGAATGCAACAAAAATGGCCGAAATTCACGTTTCACAGGTTAGCTATTTGAACGAACTCCTACAACAGCGTTTATCCGATCATCGTAAACTCAGTGTCAGTGTATTCTAGACATGTTGAAGATCTCTCGTTGTGCTCCGCACGTTATTTCGTTTAAGGGCGTGGCCATGGCGTACCATCAAACATTGATGTCTCGGCTCACCCCTATTTTACCTTTCTGAAAGACCTCCCCATAGAGGTTTTCTTCTCTGACATGCATGACAATTTCTTTGTATGTTAATATTGTAAGGAACTACAATAAATCCTCTTGCACACATAGTCAAAACTAAACCGGAAGTCCGCCATATTTTTTTTAATGGCGAAAATTCGCGTTTCACAGGTTACCTATTTGAAAGAACTCCTATAAATGTGTTTATCCGATTGACAAAACGTCATGGTCTGTGTGTTCTAGACATGTTGAAGATCTCTCGTTGTGCTCTGCACGTTATTTCCTCAAAGGTCGTGGTCATACGGATGCGTTGTTCGTCACAAACAGGAAGTAGTTTGTTTTGGGCCTTAATATAGGCGTAGAGTCACCAAACATCAGACACACGATCCCTGTAGAAAAATTAAACTTGTCATGTTGTTATGATAAGTGGGCGTGGCTAAATGACTCAGTGGCGCCCCCATGAAATCTTAAAAATGGCCTCCCTATAGAGGTTTCTTGGTCCTACATGCATGGGATTTTTTATGCTCATTGGGCATGTCGGAAGCTACATAAAATCCTCTTACACCCATGGTCAAAACCCAACAGGAAGTCCGCCATATTTTTTTTGAATGGCTGAAATTCGCGGTTTACAGGTTAGCTATCTGAACGAACTCCTACAAACGTGTTTATCCGATTGACACAAGGTGAATGTCGGTGTGTTGGAGACATGTTGAAGATCTCTCGTTGTGCTCTGCACGTTATTTCCTCAAACGGTGTGGTCATACGGACGTGATGTTCGTCACAAACAGGAAGTAGTTTGTTACAGTGATTAATATAGGCGTAGAGTCACCAAACGTCACACACATGATCCCTGTAGAAAAATTAAACTACTCATGTGGGCATAATAAGTGGTCGTGGCTAAATGACTCAGTGGCGCACCCTTGAAATTTTCAAAAAGGCCTCCCCATTGAGGTTTCTTTGTCCTACATGCATGACATTTTTTATGCTTATTGGGCATGTCAGGACCTACATAAAATCCTCTTACACCCATAGTCAAAACTTCACAGGAAGTCCACCATAATTTTTTTTAATGCAAGAAAAACGGCCGAAATTCCTTTTTCACAGGTTAGCTATTTGAACGAACTCCTCCAACAGCATTTATCCGATCATTGTAAACTCTGTGTCAGTGTGTTCTAGACATGTTGAAGATCTCTCGTTGTGCTCCGCACGTTATTTCGTTAAAGGGCGTGGCAACTGCATACCATCAAACTTTCATGCCTAGGCGCACCGCTTTTCCACCTTCAAAAATACAGCAATGCTTCCATCTTGTGGTTAAAACCGGAAATCACCGTAAAAAACTGAAGTGCCTGTAATTCTTTTATATGTAGCACGGCGTATCTGGCTCAATTTTAAACCTACAGCGGATATATAGATATCTATTGAAAGTCAGTGAAGTCCTGAATCCAATGCTACCAAAAATGACATGGGATCATGTCAGGAACAGGGGTTAATAATGCCCTAGATTCATGATGCGTTCAATAGGCACTTTTGCTCCTTTACACAAATCAAAGCGTAAGGCCTGCTGCTTGGCCACGTGTCGCGGCTGCATTCCCGCGGTCGCACTCTCGCGGTTGCGACACACGGCGACATGCGCGGGGTGCTTCGGTCCCTTCATCACCGCTTGCGGTTTTAATTAGGGACCGAAGCACTGACCAGTGCGAAGGACCCTATTGTTTTCCTTAGGATTTTTTTTTTTTTTTTCCTTCCGCCACTTCGGAGCCATTTTTGACGGCTTGAACGTGAATGAAAACTCACCAAAATCTCCAAAGTCATCGGGTCTGGTGAAAAATGTGATATTCTCGTCATTTCGTAAAAAAAATTCGCAAAATGACTCAGTGGCGCCCCCTTCAAATTTTCAAAAGGGCCTCCCCATGCTCCGCACGTTATTTCGTCAAAGGGCGTGGTCTTACGGATGCGTTGTTCGTCACAAACAGGAAATAGTTTGTTTCGGGCCTTAATATAGTCATACATTCATCAAACATCACACACATGATCCCAGTGGAAAAATAAAGCTAGACATGCTGGCATAAAAAGTGGGCGTGGCTAAATGACTCAGTGGCGCCCCCTTGAAATTTTCAAAAAGCCCTCCCCATTGAGGTTTTATGGTCCTGCGAGCATGAATCTTTTTATGCTCATTGGGCATGTCCGGTCCTACATAAAATCCTCTGACACCTATAGTCATAACCAATCAGGAAGTCCGCCATATTTTTTTTGCATGGCTGAAATTCGCGGTTTACAGGTTAGCTATTTGAACGAACTCCTACAACAGCATTTATCCGATCATTGTAAACTCTGTGTCAGTATGTTCTAGACATGTTGAAGATCTCTCGTTGTGCTCCGCACGTTATTTCGTTAAAGGGCGTGGCAACTGCATTCCATCAAACTTTCATGCCTAGGCGCACCGCTTTTTCACCTTCAAAAATAAGGCAATGCTTCCATCTTGTGGTTAAAACCGGAAATCACCGTAAAAAACTGAAGTGGCTGTAATTCTTTTATATGTAGCACGGCGTATCTGGCTCAATTTTAAACCTACAGCGGATATATAGATATCTATTGAAAGTCTGTGAAGTCCTGAATCCAATGCTACCAAAAATGACATGGTATCATGTCAAGAACAGGGGTTAATAATGCCCTAGATTCATGATACGTTTAATAGGCACTTTTGCTCCTTTACACAAATCAAAGCGTAAGGCCTGCTGCTTGGCCACGAGTCGCGGCTGCAGTCCCGCGGTCGCACTCTCGCGGTCGCGACACGCGCCGACATGCGTGGGGTGCTTCGGTCCCTTCATCACCGCTTGCGGTTTTAATTGTTTTTATTGTTTTAACCCTGTCAGTGTTTTACTTATGTTTTATGTTTGTGCTCTTCATGTATGTACAGCACTTCGTCACAGCTACGGCTGCTTAAAAGCGCTTTATAAATAAAGTTGAGTTGAGTTGAGTACTGCGGCTCTGCTCACCAGAACCCTGGCTGCAACTGGTGAGCGTGTTAGTTTAACCTAACCGGACAGATGATTAAGCGATGTCCCTCTTCGCCACAGTAAATACATAACCTCAATTGGAAGCGTTGATTTCTCTCAGCCGGAGTGAGCCGATTATGTCCCAGCTGCATGGGGACTTCTGGTGGGTCTTCGAAACGAGGAGTGTTTCTCTCTACTGAATTAGTGTCAAGGGGGGGAATCTGTCTTAATGCGGTTACACAAGGTTCTTCGCGTTTCCTTTCTTGGATGTCTCGTTGTCGATCTTAATAGCAAGCGTGATGAGCTCCTGTAGACTGCCTGTCTCCTGACGACCCACCATGCTGTCCTTACGGGGTTTAGTTGAGCCTCCACCTGATTGAGGCTTGTTGAGATCGCTTGAAGTGACTCAACCATACCATGATCATGGTGCCCAAGCATGATTCCCTGGGAGGAGATAGCATAGCGCAGGGAGCTAATGCTAGCATCTGATTCCTGGTCGGCTGGGTCCATGTTGGCCAGATTATTCTGTTACGATTCAGAATAGGACCCAAATGCACTGTTGTGCATAAAATAAGTGGTAACAATAATTTATTTGGACAAAGGGAAGTGACACTAGTGAAAACGATGAGCGAGAGTCCAAGCTCATAAGTGAGCAGTACAAACAATAATCCAGGTGACGATCCCAAAAACCCGATTCCAGCACACGTGAAGTGAATCCAAAAGTGACAACGAGGAGACGAGCAGACAACAGGATACGAGAGGGCAGGTAGGTCTTGACGAGGAGCTGACGAGGAGAAAACACGGAGAGGGTAAGAACAAGGAGATCACGAAGAACATCAAAAATACTGGAGAGCCTGATTAGGAGGTACGATACCACAATGTGAAGACAATAATCTGGCGCCGGCTGCATGCAGAGAGCCAGTTTAAAGACTGGAGCTAATGAGCTGAGCCACACCTGGGCGCGCACCTGAAACCATTTCAATCAAGGGGGGAAGGGAGAACACAGGAGGAGCTGACAGACAGGGAAAACTAACAACAAACACACGTGGACAACACAAAACACATCATAACACTCTGTTTTGAGAAATCACCAACATTGTAACTGCTGGAAAAATATAGTTTGTGTGAAAGCAGAAAAATGAAAACTTGTGCTCATTTTCTTTGTTCCCATTTAAACTTTATAAAAATGACCCCATAGCCAGCAACTCAAGAAAATTTCTGTTCCTGTTTAAAGCTTTAATAAGTCATAAAATCATAATCCTAATTAATTTAAGAATACTTTTTGCAGCAGAAATCAAATGATTTAAACTTGTTTTGTGCCTCTTTGTTAAAGTCTGACTCATTTTACATTTCATCGTAAAAGTTAAACAGAAAATGTGGTGAACAACACCTTGAATCCTAATTAGTTAAAAAGAGGAAAACATCTTATAAATGCATCATCCTGTTTGTCAACTGTTCATGCTGCATTAAAATAAAGTCCCTTTAACAACATGATTAAAAAAATAAGGATTTAAAGCCACTTTGCTCTCCTTAGTTCTCCAGAACCTTTGAGCCTATTCTGGCTGATTTTTCACAACTGCTACCACATGCTGTTTCCTGCTCCAGCAACAAAAAAACTCTCATAAACCGCCATACACACATGCCAGAAACTGCGGACAGGGTTAACAGATAGCGAATATAGCTTAAATATATTGAAACATTTTCCACGTAATGCAGCATATTTCCCTGAGGAGCTGGTGTCGTGCACCATAGATCTAAAGATGTGAATATTAATGTCTCATTAATTGATCCAGATTACCAGGATCATGTGAGATCTTGCATGCTTAATGTGCATAAAAATGTTCATGCACGTACGATGAAAAAACCTCAATGGGGAGGCCCTTTTGAAAATTTGAAGGGGGCGCCACTGAGTTATTTTGCGAATTTTTATTACGAAATGACGAGAATATAAAATTTTTCGCCAGACCCGATGACGTTGGAGATTTTGATGAGTTTTCATTCACGTTCAGGCAGTGAAAAAGGGCGTCAAAGAGACGGACCGGAGAAAAAAAAAAACTAAAAAAAATAATCATTTGAAGAACAATAGGGTCCTTCGCACTGGTCAGTGCTTCGGTCCCTAATAATCATAAGGATTACAATAGGGTCCTTCGCACTGGTCAGTGCTTCGGTCCCTAATAACCTCTTTTTGTTGACCTGCAGGAAGGAGCGGAGGGGGAGAATAGCTGAGAGGAGAAAGAGGTAAATACTCCCTCTAGTGGGTGTCCTGCTGGGTATTGACTTCAGATCAGATGATCAGCTTGTTCAATATAGAGTAAGATACTTCACAGCCTATTCTCTTTCCTCAATAAGTTTAAAGATAATATTTAATTGCCAAGAGGAACTGGCACTGACTTACATTTAATATTGACACAAGGGTTTAATTTAGATGTCAATAATGCCCCAAACCATAAATGACAATCTCAGCATTGTGCAGACAAACACCTATTAAACTCCAACCAACTGCTTGTGAAGCTGCTGAGGGTTAGGGTAGGGTTAGGGTTTAGGTAAAGGGTTAGCCTTAGGGTTAACCCTAACCCTTTACATTACTATAAAACTAATATTTATTATGAGGTTATTGAATAGAATTTCTCACGCAGAGCTGACAAATGTATTATTAGTGACTGTTTCAGGCCTTATGAATGTCATAACGTGTATGCAGGATTAAAAAACAAATTAAAAAAACCTGTTTACTTATTTGTAATTCAAGACAAATAAGTCATTACCACTACTTCTCTGTCAGATTACTATGCTAATGTGATTATTTTTGTGTGCTCATTCTGCAGTGATTGAGGAGCACACAAACTGGGGCTGTCACTCCAGGATGTGTGCCTTGCTGATTTGAAAAGTAAAATATTGTATAAATGACCATAGTCATCTGCTGGTGAAGGATGATGAAACTTTCTGAGCTAAATATACCAGGGGAGACAGGATGAGATAAAATATATGCAGGGCAAATTGTTTTGGAAGCCAAGTACTTCGGAGTGAGAGAGAAATACGATCGTGATGCATGCTTTGTACTCATGCACACATTGAGGATTAATTCAAGAGGCATAAATATGTAAATGAAGTCATAAAACTCAACAGTGTTGACAAAATATGAGTCAAAGACAAATAGGTTTTGGAGACAAAGCGTCACATCAGTCAACAGTTCCCCAAATATTAACACTGATAGTTAATCATGTTCTGCATGCATAAACAGTGTTCTCAGCAGTAAGGAAATGTCACTGAACCCTTTCACGTTTAGCTGCAGTGAAGAAGTAAAGGCAAATTTTGAACAGCATAGGGGTTTGTTGACACTTGCTGTTTTTGTTATTTGGATCCTAGTGTACAAAATGTCCATCTTTTCTGAAAGCGCTTCAGTCTCACAGGATTGTCTGTGGATATGTGAAAAAAGACATTTGAGCATAGTTCTCTCATTGAATTCAACTTCAGTAACTTCTGACAGATACTTTTTGTTGCATGTTGTTTGACAGTGCTGACCTTTACAGGGGTTGAAAGCCTGAGTCTAAAAATAGAGACCCCTTAAGTGTTGCACAAATCATTCTTATATAAAACAAACCACAAACAACCCTCCTATTGTCCCTCCAGATTTACAGTTACATTTTCAGCACTGTGTATAAGGAAATTGAGTTAGAGGTGAAGTAGCAATGATAATGTCACAGGACAGTTTTTGGAATATTGTTTTTAAGCTTTAAATTTGGCTTTTTGAACATCATCCTCTCATCTACCTTGAAGAGCGGAGCTCGGAGTAGAGTCGCTAGTCCTTCGCACTGAAGGGGGCCAGTTAAGGAGGTTCAAGCATCTGATTAGGATTTGTCTTTGATGCCTGGCTTTGGAGGTTTTCTAGCTGGGAGGAGACCCCAGGATAGACCCAGAGTTTGCTGGAGGGATGATATATCCTGTCCGGCCTGGGAACACCTTGGAAACCCCAGGAGGACCTGGAAAACGTAGGGGAGAGGGAAGTCTGGGTTGACTTGCTTTGTTTTCTGACATCACAACCCAACCTTGGATAAGCAGAATAAAATGGATGGATGGAGAAATACTGAAGAAAAATTAAAACTATGTCCACTTGTTTTTGGAAAGTATAAGCTGAGACCTCAAATACTATATCTTAATACCAGGAGATAAGTAAGTCCATGCCATTTAGATTACAAAACCAAATGAAGCAAACTCATTTTTATAGCACTTTTAATTGTTCCAGATGTGTAGCAGTCCTTGAGTTGACATCAGAGTTTAATCCATTAAGCAGCTGTTGTCCTATGAGAAGCACAGTACTGCTTGGACTGAAATCCACCCTGCTGAGTCTTTATTCAACCTTTTCCATTAGGGGTCCTAAACTTGTTGACTGGAAAGTGTCCCTCTGTTATTTTGTAATGGCATTTGTTTGATCACTGTGAAGACCATAAGTTGTGACATTACATGGGAACACTTCCAAGGCAAACCACTCTCTGTCCTCTCCTCTGTTTTCACTGTGTCTTTGATTCTCTATTTCTGTCTCCCTCTGTCAGAGTGAATAATGAAGCAGCTGTGTCTCTTCTCTTACCCATCCCTAAACATCAACTGTTTGTTCTGCCAACAAGGCACAGGCAGAGACATACAGTACTGCTTGCTTCATCATCAAAGACACTACAATGGCAATAGCCCACCATTTGCCTATTAACAATTCAAACAACCACGTAAACAACCTCAGTGTTGCATTTGACATTGTTTTCAGGATACATGTTTTGCTGTTCAAACATGTCTGACCTAAAACGAGCTACCAGGACTTGTTGGAATTGTAGTCTCTTCAAAGAAGAATTATCTGGGGAACCAATTTGCCAGCTCTGTAGGACAGCATTGTTTAACTCCATCAGTAATGAAGCAAAATATTTTTGGATGGATTTTTATAAGTGATCCTATCTTGTATTTTGGGGTTATTACAAATACAATTCAAACTGAACTACATGAGAATATTCACTCAACTTTGAGTCAGAGGTGGCACAATTGGTTTATTTATCTTTTTCTGAAGAGCATTTCCATTACAATTTTTGCAAGTGAGAGTTCAGTGAACTTTTTACAGAGATAAACTTGTGGTTATCAAAGCGAAGTCGTAAGAAGAACACTAGCTGCCAAGGAAATTTCAAAAACTGCTGTAAAAGTAGCTACAGAGAGCTGACGAGGGCTTGTGCAGATGCATTTTAAACCCGTAGCCACCTATTAATGACCCTGGTCATTATTTAATTGTCTGGACAAAGTGATATTGATGAGGCATATTGACATACATAGTCATAACAAGCTGCTGTGGGCATGATTGATTAGAAAAGGAGTTGAGATGGGACTCAAGGGGCAAATATTAAGTGTCACTCTTGGGCTCTTTCATACTTTAACATCAATGATCTCCTCCTTCCTGTCTTTCTCTACACCACAAATGTCCATAAGGCTGTCTGCTCTCACATTCAAAGTTTTTACTTACACTAGACAGCTTACTTTCACCTTAGTAATATCTCTAAGATCAGGCAGATCCTGTCACAAAATGATGCTGAAAAACTAGTTCATGCATTTGTTACCTCCACTAGAGAAACACTAGATACTTTTAAGAATAGACTTAAAAAACTTTTCTTTTTGATAAATCTTATAGTTAGGGCTGGCTTAGGACCAGCTCATAGTTATGCTGCTATAGGCCTAGACTACCGGGGGAACTGGCACCAGGATCTCTTATCTCTCTCTCACTCTTTCTCTCCCAGCTTTCATATCTTATTACTGCTTGTCACTGTCTTTATATTCTCACCTCTCCTTTTTCTGGGAGCTCCTGAGCTCTCTTAGGTTACTTGGGACTGTTGATGAGGATGGCCTTTTTGTCTTACCACAGCACCTGAGGCTATAGAAGCAAATATCCATGAAAGTTTAAAGTTAGAAACATGCACGTGGCACCCACTACAACTCTGTGCATGCACCTTTGACTGTTTGTTCTTTTGCTTCTTTCAGATCTGTTTCCAAGTCTGAGATTATTTTCTATATACAAAAAAAGTACCTGTAAGGCATCTTGAATAACCCTATGTATACAGCTTGTACAAATGAAGCTGTTCTTGCTGCAGCCTACTCAGGGAAATTCTGGAAACTAACGGAATACTAGCTAAAAGAGCAACACTGGCAGCAGTTGTAAAATGAGGGCTTAGATGGTAGCTGATCAGTCATGAAAGGTGTAACTATCTTTTAACAACCCCAACAAGGCTCCCAATGATTCACTGATCAGTTTGATAAGGTGAGCACTGCAAGGAAAATAAAACAAATTAAAACCGCAAGCGGTGATGAAGGGACCGAAGCACCCCACGCATGTCGGCGTGTGTTGCGACCGCGAGAGGGCGACCGCGGGAGTGCAGCTGCGACACGAGGCCAAGCAGCAGGACTTACAGTCATCGAAGGTTAAAAAAATGGGGTGTGCCGAGACATCAAAGTTTGATGGTACGCCGTGGCCACGCCCTTTGACGAAATAACGTGCGGAGCACAACGAGAGATCTTCAACATGTCTAGAACACACTAAGATTGAGTTTACGATGATCGGATAAACGCTTTTGGAGGAGTTCGTTCAGATAGCTAACCTGTGAACCGCGAATTTCAGCCATTCAAAAAAAATATGGCGGACTTCCTGTTTGGTTATGACAATGGGTGTAAGAGGATTTTATGTAGCTCCTGACATGCCCAATGAGCATAAAAAAAATTGTGTATGTAGGACAAAAAAACCTCAATGAGGAGGCGTTTTTGAAAATTTCAAGGGGGCGCCACTGAGTCATTTAGCCACGCCCACTTTTTGTGCCAAGATGTCTAGTTTCATTTTTCCACTGGGATCATGTGTGTGATGTTTGATGAATGTATGACTATATTAAGGCCCGAAACAAACTACTTCCTGTTTGTGACGAACAACGCATCCGTAAGACCACGCCTTTTGAGGAAATAACGTGCGGAGCACAACGAGAGATCTTCAACATGTCAAGAACACACTGACATTCTCATTGTGTCCATTGGATAATTGCTTTTGGAGGAGTTCGTTCAAATAGCTAACCTGTAAACCGCAAATTTCAGCCATTCAAAAAAAATATGGCGGACTTCCTGTTTGGTTATGACGATGGGTGTGAGAGGATTTTATGTAGCTCCTGACATGCTTAAGGAGCATAAAAAATGTAATGCACGTAGGACAAAAAAACCTCTATGGGGAGGCCTTTTTGAAAAGTTCAAGGTGGCGCCACTGATGTTTGATGAATGTATGACTATATTAAGACCCGTAACAAACTACTTCCTGTTTGTGAAGAACAATAGGGTCCTTCGCACTGGTCAGTGCTTCGGTCCCTAATGAATAGGAAGGGAAATTAAGCTGCTTACTCACACACACAAACTCAACCAACTGCGTTCTGTTTCGTACTGACAGCAGATGGTCGGGCACTGCAGGGGCAGTCTGTGCAGGACCTTACTTCTGACCAGCTGTGGCCTATACGAATGTGACACTAAGTTCTGGAGTGTTTTGCCGTGAATGAACTTGACAATATTCAAAGTGAATATATTCATAAAATCATACATTTTGTGTAGAATCTGCAGGATTTTGTAAGCCCCTGTAATCTTAACTTCAACATGACTCGATAATAAAACTGTATCCATTTTTTTTTTTCATTCAGCAAAAAAATATCTCATATCGAAACATTGTTTTAAACATGACTCATATTTTATAATAAATAAATTGTGTGTCCTTGGATCATTCTGTGCCTCTGTTCATACTGCTGGTCCAAATTGTAAATTCTATGAGGATTATTTCTCTAAATCTACATCTTTTATGAGCAAATAGTTTTAAGGTGATTAGGGTTCCCTCTCAGATGCCACATGACTCGCATTTTCTTGAGTTGAGGAGAGGTCATGATTAACAGAGTAACAAACACACACTGAAGACGATCTTGCTGGTGCGTGTTTCTGATGTCTTGTGCTTCTGATGTGTTGCCTATTCAACAACCTCATAATAAATATTAGTTTTATAGTAATGTAAAGGGTTAACCCTAAGGCTAACCCTTTACCTAAACCCTAACCCTACAAATAAGTAAACAGGTTTTTTTAATTTGTTTTTTAATCCTGCATACACGTTATGACATTCATAAGGCCTGAAACAGTCACTAATAATACATTTGTCAGCTCTGCGTGAGAAATTCTATTCAATAACCTCATAATAAATATTAGTTTTATAGTAATGTAAAGGGTTAGGGTTAACCCTAAGGCTAACCCTTTACCTAAACCCTAACCCTACCCTAACCCTCAGCAGCTTCACAAGCAGTTGGTTGGAGTTTAATAGGTGTTTGTCTGCACAATGCTGAGATTGTCATTTATGGTTTGGGGTATTATTGACATCTAAATTAAACCCTTGTGTCAATATTAAATGTAAGTCAGTGCCAGTTCCTCTTGGCAATTAAATATTATCTTTAAACTTATTGAGGAAAGAGAATCGGCTGTGAAGTATCTTGCTCTATATTGAACAAGCTGATCATCTGATCTGAAGTCATTACCCAGCAGGACACCCACTAGGGAGTATTTACCTCTTTCTCCTCTCAGCTATTCTCCCCCTCCGCTCCTTCCTGCAGGTCAACAAAAAGAGGTTATTAGGGACCGAAGCACTGACCAGTGCGAAGGACCCTATTGTTTTTCAAATGATTATTTTTGTTTTTTAGGGACCGAAGCACTGACCAGTGCGAAGGACCTTATTGTTTTCCTTACGATTATTTTTTCTTTTTTTTTTTTCCTTCCGCCAGTTTGGAGCCACTTTTGACGGCTTGAACGTGAATGAAAACTCATCAAAATCTCCAACGTCGGGGTCGCCGGTGGCGCAGCGGCAGTGCGCGCGATCCCATGTATTGAGGCTCAGTCCTCGCGTGCGGGCGGCCCGGGTTCGCGTCCGGCCTGTGGCCCATTTCCCGCATGTCTCTCCCCACTCTCTCCCCCCTTCCGACTCTATCTACTTTCCTCCCTCTATAATAAAGGCATAAAAACGCCAAAAATAAATCTTAAAAAAAAAAAAAAAAAAAAAAATCTCCAACGTCATCGGGTCTGGCGAAAAATTTGATATTCTCGTCATTTCGTAACAAAAATTCGCAAAATGACTCAGTGGCGCCCCCTTCAAATTTTCAAAAGGGCCTCTCCATTGAGGTTTTTTCATCGTACGTGCACGACAATTTTTAGGAACATTAAGCATGCGAGATCTCACATAAAATCCTCTTACACCCATAGTCAAAACCAAAAAGGCCTCCCAATTGAGGTTTTTTTGTCCTACATACACACATTTTTTTATCCTCATTGGGCATGTCAGGAGCTACATAAAATCCTCTTACATCTATCGTCATAACCAAACAGGAAGTCCGCCATATTTTTTTGAATGCAACAAAAATGGCCGAAAATCACGTTTCACAGGTTAGCTATTTGAACGAACTCCTACAACAGCGTTTATCCGATCATCGTAAACTCAGTGTCAGTGTATTCTAGACATGTTGAAGATCTCTCGTTGTGCTCCGCACGTTATTTCGTTTAAGGGCGTGGCCATGGCGTACCATCAAACATTGATGTTTCGGCTCACCCCTATTTTACCTTTCTGAAAGACCTCCCCATAGAGGTTTTCTTCTCTGACATGCATGACAATTTTTTTGTATGTTAATAATGTCAGGAACTACAATAAATCCTCTTGCACACATAGTCAAAACTAAACCGGAAGTCCGCCATATTTTTTTTTAATGGCGAAAATTCGCGTTTCACAGGTTACCTATTTGCAAGAACTCCTACAAAAGCCTATATTCGATTGACACAACGTCAAGGTCTGTGTGTTCTAGACATGTTGAAGATCTATCGTTGTGCTCTGCACGTTAATTCCTCAAAGGTCGTGGTCATACGCACGCGTTGTTCGTCACAAACAGGAAGTAGTTTGTTATGGGTCTTAATATAGGTGTAGAGTCACCAAACATCCGACACATGATCCCTGTAGAAAAATTAAACTTGTCATGTTGTTATGATAAGTGGGCGTGGCTAAATGACTCAGTGGCGCCCCCATGAAATCTTAAAAATGGCCTCCCCATAGAGGTTTCTTTGTCCTACATGCATGGGATTTTTTATGCTCATTGGGCATGTTAGGTGCTACATAAAATCCTCTTACACCCACGGTCAAATCCCAACAGGAAGTCCGCCATATTTTTTTTGAATGGCTGAAATTCGCGGTTTACAGGTTAGCTATTTGAACGAACTCCTACAAAAGTGTTTATCCCATTGACACAATGAGAATGTCAGTGTGTTCTCGACATATTGAAGATCTCTCGTTGTGCTCTGCACGTTATTTTGTCAAAGGGCGTGGCCACGGCGTACCATCAAACTTTGATGTCTCGGCGCACTCCAATTTTTTAACCTTCGATGACTGTGAGGCCTGCTGCTTGGCCACGTGTCGCGGCTGCACTCCCGCGGTCGCGACACGCGCCGACATGCGTGGGGTGCTTCGGTCCCTTCATCACCGCTTGCGGTTTTAATTTTCTTCTTCCTCTTTGGAGCCCTTTTTCACTGCCTGAACGTGAATGAAAACTCACCAAAATCTCCAACGTCATCGGGTCTGGTGAAAAATTTGATATTTTTGCCATTTCGTTAAAAAAATGCGCAAAATGACTCAGTGGCGCCTCCTTCAAATTTTCAAAAGGGCCTCCCCATTGAGGTTTTTTCATCGTATGTGCATGAACATTTTTAGGCACATAAGGCATGCGAAATCTCACATAAAATCCTCTTACACCCATAGTCACACAGGAAGTCCGCCATATCTTTTTTCAATGGCGAAAATTCGCGTTTCACAGGTTAGATATTTGAACGAACTCCTCCAAAAGTGTTTATCCGATGGATGGAAATTAAGTATCTGTTTTTCTTGACATGTTGAAGATCTCTCGTTGTGCTCCGCACGTTATTTCGTGAAAGGGCGTGGTCTTACGGATGCGTTGTTCGTCACAAACAGGAAGTAGTTTGTTTCGGGCCTTAATATAGTCATACATTCATCAACCATCACACATGATCCCAGTGGAAAAATGAAACTAGACATGTTGGCACAAAAAGTGGGCGTGGCTAAATGACTCAGTGGCGCCCCCTTGAAATTTTCAAAAAGGCCTCCCCATTGAGGTTTTTTTGTCCTACATACACAATTTTTTTTATGCTCATTGGGTATGTCAGGAGATACATAAAAGCCTCTTACGCCCATAGTCATAACCAAACAGGAAGTCCACCATATTTTTTTTAATGCAAGAAAAATGGCTGAAATTCCTTTTTCACAGGTTAGTTATTTGAACGAACTCCTACAACAGCGTTTATCCGATCATCGTGAACTCAGTGTCAGTGTGTTCTGGACATGTTGAAGATCTCTCGTTGTGCTCCGCACGTTATTTCGTCAAAGGGCGTGGCCGCGGCGTACCATCAAACTTTGATGTCTTGGCACACTCCTATTTTTTAACCTTCGATGACTGTAAGGCCTGCTGCTTGGCCACGTGTCGCGGCTGCACTCTCGCGGTCGCACTCTCGCAGTCGCGACACGCGCCGACATGCGCAGGGTGCTTCGGTCCCTTCATCACCGCTTGCGGTTTTAATTAGGGACCGAAGCACTGACCAGTGCGAAGGACCCTATTGTTTTTCAAATGATTATTTTTAGGGACCGAAGCACTGACCAGTGCGAAGGACCCTATTGTAACCCAAATGATTATTTAGGGACCGAAGCACTGACCAGTGCGAAGGACCCTCTTGTTTTTCATATGATTATTAGGGACCGAAGCACTGACCAGTGCGAAGGACCCTATTGTTTTTCAAATGATTAGGGACCGAAGCACTGACCAGTGCGAAGGACCCTATTGTAACCCTAATGATTATTTTATTTTTTTTGTTCCGCCTCTTTGGAGCCACTTTTGACGGCTTGAACATGAATGAAAACTCATCAAAATCTCCAATGTCATCGGGTCTGGCGAAAAATTTGATATTCTCGTCATTTCGTAAAGAAAATTCGCAAAATGACTCAGTGGCGCCCCCTTCAAATTTTCAAAAGGGCCTCCGCATTGAGGTTTTTTCATCGTACGTGCATGAAAATTTTTAGGTACATTCAGCATGCGAGATCTCACATAAAATCCTCTCACGCCCATAGTCAAAACCAAACAGGAAGTCCGCCATATTTTTTTTCAATGGCGAAAATTCGCGTTTCACAGCTTAGATATTTGAACGAACTCCTCCAAAAGCAATTATCCGATTGACACAATGAGAATGTCAGTGTGTTCTCGACATGTTGAAGATCTCTCGTTGTACTCTGCACGTTATTTCCTCAAAGGGCGTGGTCATACGGACGTGTTGTTCGTCACAAACAGGAAGTAGTTTGTTATGGGCCTTAATATAGTCATACATTCATCAAACATCACACACATGATCCCAGTGGAAAAGTAAAGCTAGATATGCTGGCATAAAAAGTGGGCATGGCTAAATGACTCAGTGGCGCCCCCTTGAAAATTTCAAAAAGGCCTCCCCATTTAGGTGTTTTTGTCCTACATACACAAGTTTTTTTATGGTCATTGGGCATGTCAGGAGCTACATAAAATCCTCTTACACCTATCGTCATAACCAAACAGGAAGTCCGCCGTATTTTTTTTAATGCAACAAAAATGGCTAAAATTCCTTTTTCACAGGTTAGCTATTTGAACGAACTCCTCCAACAGCGTTTATCCGATCATCGTAAACTCAGTGTCAGTGTATTCTAGACATGTTGAAGATCTCTCGTTGTGCTCCGCACGTTATTTCATTCAAGGGCGTGGCCATGGCGTACCATCAAACATTGATGTCTCAGCTCACCCCTATTTTACCTTTCTGAAAGGCCTCCCCATAGAGGTTTTTTTCTCTGACATGCATGACAATATTTTTGTATGTTAATAGTGTCAGGAACTACAATAAATCCTCTTGCACACATAGTCAAAACTAAACAGGAAGTCCGCCATATTTTTTTTTAATGGCGAAAATTCTCATTTTGAAGGTTACATATTTGAACGAACTCCTATAAAAGCGTTTATCCGATTGACAAAAAGTCAGTGTCTGTGTGATCTTGACATGTTGAAGATCTCTTGTTGTGCTCTGCACAATATTTCGTTAAAGGGGGTGGTCGTACGTAAGCGTTGTTCCTCATAAACAGGAAGTAGTTTGTTATAGTACTTAATATAGACGTAGAGTCATCAAACATAACACACGATCCCAGCAGAAAAAATAAACTTGTCATGCTGTTTTAATAAGTGGGCGTGGCTACATGACTCAGTGGCGCCCCCATGAATTCTTAAAAATGGCCTCCCCATAAAGCTTTCTTTGTCCTACATACATGAAATGTGTTATGCTCATTGGGCATGTCAGGAGCTACATAAAATCCTCTTACACCAATGGTCAAAACCGAACAGGAAGTCCGCCATATTTTTTTTGAATGGCTGAAATTCCCGTTTCACAGGTTTGCTATCTGAACGAACTCCTCCAAAAGCGTTTATCCGATCATCGCGAACACAATCTTAGTGTGTTCTAGACATATTGAAGATCTCTTGTTGTGCTCCGCACGTTATTTCGTCAAAGGGCGTGGCCACGGCGTACCATCAAACTTTGATGTCTCGGCGCACTCCAATTTTTTAACCTTCGATGACTGTAAGGCCTGCTGCTTGGCCACTTGTCGCGGCTGCACTCCCGCCCTCGCACTCTCGCGGTCGCGACACGCGCCGACATGCGCGGGGTGCTTCGGTCCCTTTATCACCGCTTGCGGTTTTAATTATTTTTGTTTTCTTTTTTCTTCCTCATCTTTGGAGCCACTTTTGACGACTTGAACGTGAATGAAAACTCATCAAAATCTCCAACATCATCGGGTCTGGCGAAAAATTTGATATTCTTGTCATTTCGTAAATTTTTTTCACAAGATGACTCAGTGGCGCCCCCTTCAAATTTTCAAAAGGGCCTCCCCATTGACGTTTTTTCGTCGTACGTGCATGAACATTTTTATACACATTAAGCATGCGAGATCTCACATAAAATCCTCTTACGCCCATAGTCAAAGCCAAACAGGAAGTCCGCCATATTTTTTTTCAATGGCGAAAACTTGCGTTTCACAGGTTAGCTATTTGAACGAACTCCTCCAAAAGTGTTTTTTCGATGGACGCAAATTAAGTATCTGCTTGTTCTTGACATGTTGAAGATCTCTCGTTGTGCTCCGCACGTTATTTCCTCAAAGGGCGTGGTCATACGGACGCGTTGTTCGTCACAAACAGGAAGTAGTTTGTTACGGGTCTTAATATAGTCATACATTCATCAAACATCACACACATGATCCCAGTGGACAAATGAAACTAGACATGTTGGCACAAAAAGTGGGCGTGGCTAAGTGACTCAGTGGCGCCCCCTTGAGATTTTCAAAAAGGCCTCCCCATTGAGGTTCTTTTGTCCTACATACACAATTTTATTTATGCTCATTGGGCATGTCAGGAGCTACATAAAATCCTCTTACACCCATGGTCATAACCAAACAGGAAGTCCGCCATATTTTTTTGAATGCAATAAAAACTGCTTAAATTCCTCTTTCACAGGTTAGCTATTTGAACGAACTCCTCCAACAGCGTTTATCCGATCATCGTAAACTCAGTGTCAGTGTATTCCAGACATGTTGAAGATCTCTCGTTGTGCTCTGCACGTTATCTCGTTTAAGGGCGTGGCCATGGCGTACCATCAAACATTGATGTCTCGGCGCACCCATATTTTACCTTTCTGAAAGGCCTCCCCATAGAGGTTTTTTTCTTTTATATGCATGACAATTTTTTGGTACGTTCATAATGTCAGGACCTACAAAAAATCCTCTCACACCCATAGTCAATACTAAACAGGAAGTCCGCCATATTTTTTTTTAATGGCGAAAATTCGCGTTTCACAGGTTAGCTATTTGAACGAACTCCTCCAAAAGCAATTATCCGATTGACACGATGACAATGTCAGTGTGATCTTGACATGTTGAAGATCTCTCGTTGTGCTCTGCACGTTATTTCGTTAAAGGGTTTGGTCGTACATACGCGTTGTTTGTCACAAACAGGAAGTAGTTTGTTACAGTGCTTAATAAAGGTGTAGAGTCACCAAACATCAGACACATGATCCCTGTAGAAAAATTAAACTTGTCATGTTGTCATAATAAGGGGGCGTGGCTAAATGACTCAGTGGCGCCCCCATGAAATCTTAAAAATGGCCTCCCCGCAGAGGTTCCTTTGTCCTACATGCATGAGATTTTTAATGCTCATTGGGCATGTCAGGTGCTACATAAAATCCTCTTACACCCATGGTCAAAACCCAACAGGAAGTCCACCATATTTTTTTTGAATGGCTGAAATTCGCGGTTTACAGGTTAGTTATCTGAACGAACTCCTCCAAAATCGTTTATCCGATCATCGCGAACTCAATCTTAGTGTGTTCTGGACATGTTGAAGATCTCTCGTTGTGCTCCGCACGTTATTTCGTCAAAGGGCGTGGCCACGGCGTACCATCAAACTTTGATGTCTCGGCGCACTCCAATTTTTTAACCTTCGATGACTGTAAGGCCTGCTGCTTGGCCACTTGTCGCGGCTGCACTCCCGCCGTCGCACTCTCGCGGTCGCGACACGCGCCGACATGCGTGGGGTGCTTCGGTCCCTTCATCACCGCTTGCGGTTTTAATTAGGAACCGAAGCACTGACCAGTGCGAAGGACCCTATTGTTTTTCTAATGATTATTTTTGTCGTTTTCTTTTTTCTTCCTCATCTTTGGAGCCACTTTTGACGGCTTGAACGAGAATGAAAACTCATCAAAATCTCCAACATCATCGGGTCTGGCGAAAAATGTGATATTCTCATCATTTCGTAAATTTTTTTCGCAATATGACTCAGTGGCGCCCCCTTCAAATTTTCAAAAGGGCCTCCCCATTGAGATTTTTTCATCGTACGTGCATGAAAATTTTTAGGCACATTAGGCATGCGAGATCTCACATAAAATCCTCTTACACCCATAGTCAAAACCAAACAGGAAGTCCGCCATATTTTTTTTCAATGGCGAAAATTCGCGTTTCACAGGTTAGCTATTTAAACAAACTCCTCCAAAAGCAATTATCCGATTGACACAATGAGAATGTCAGTGTGTTCTGGACATGTTGAAGATCTCTCGTTGTGCTCCGCACGTTATTTCCTCAAAGGGCGTGGTCGTACGGACGCGTTGTTCGTCACAAACAGGAAGTAGTTTATTATGGGCCTTAATATAGTCATACATTCATCAAACATCACACACATGATCCCAGTAGAAACACAAAACTGGACATGTTGGTATAAAAAGTGGGCGTGGCTACATGACTAAGTGGCGCCCCCTTGAAATATTCCAAAATGCCTCCCCATTGACGTTTTTTTGTCCTACATGCATGACAATTTTTTTGCACATTGGGCTTTTCAGGAGCTACATAAAATCCTCTTACACCCATAGTCAAAACCAAACAGGAAGTCCACCATATTTTTTTGAATGCAATAAAAATGGCCAAAATTCCTTTTTCACAGGTTAGCTATTTGAACGAACTCCTACAACAGCGTTTATCCGATCATCGTAAACTCAGTGTCAGTGTATTCTAGACATGTTGAAGATCTCTCGTTGTGCTCCGCACGTTATTTCGTTTAAGGCCGTGGCCATGGCGTACCATCAAACATTGATGTCTCGGCACACCCATATTTTACCTTTCTGAAAGACCTCCCCATAGAGGTTTTCTTCTCTGACATGCATGACAATTTTTTTGTGTGTTAATAATGTCAGGAACTACAATAAATCCTCTTGCACACATAGTCAAAACTAAACAGGAAGTCCGCCATATTTTTGTTTTAATGGCGAAGATACGCGTTTCACAGGTTACCTATTTGAATGAACTCCTACAAAAGCCTTTTTCCGATTGACACAACATCAAGGTCTGTGTGTTCTAGACATGTTGAAGATCTCTCGTTGTGCTCTGCACGTTATTTCCTCAAAGGTCGTGGTCATACGGACGCGTTGTTCGTCACAAACAGGAAGTAGTTTGTTATGGGTCTTAATATAGGTGTAGAGTCACCAAACATCAGACACATGATCCCAGTAGAAAAATTAAACTTGTCATGTTGTTATAATAACTGGGCGTGGCTAAATGACTCAGTGGCGCCCCCTTGAAATCTTAAAAATGGCCTCCCCATTGAGGTTTCTTTGTCCTACATGCATGAGATTTTTTATGCTCATTGGGCATGTCAGGACCTACATAAAATCCTCTTACACCCATGGTCAAAACCCAACAGGAAGTCCGCCATATTTTTTTTCAATGGCTAAAATTCCTTTTTCACAGGTTAGCTATTTGAACGAACTCCTACAACAGCGTTTATCCGATCATCGTGAACTCAGTGTCAGTGTGTTCTGGACATGTTGAAGATCTCTCGTTGTGCTCCGCACATTATTTCGTCAAAGGGCGTGGCCACGGCGTACCATCAAACTTTAATGTCTCGGCACACTCCAATTTTTTAACCTTCGATGACTGTAAGGCCTGCTGCTTGGCCACGTGTCGCGGCTGCACTCCCGCGGTCGCACTCTCGCGGTCGCGACACGCGCCGACATGCGTGGGGTGCTTCGGTCCCTTCATCACCGCTTGCGGTTTTAATTAGGGACCGAAGCACTGACCAGTGCGAAGGACCCTCTTGTTTTTCATATGATTATTATTTTTTTTTTTTCTCCGGTCCGTCTCTTTGGAGCCACTTTTGACGGCTTGAACGTGAATGAAAACTCATCAAAATCTCCAATGTCATCGGGTCTGGCGAAAAATTTGATATTCTCATCATTTCGTAAAAGAAATTCGCAAAATGACTCAGTGGCGCCCCCTTCAAATTTTCAAAAGGGCCTCCCCTTTGAGGTTTTTTCATCGTACGTGCACGACAATTTTTATGCACATTAAGCATGCGAGATCTCACATAAAATCCTCTTACACCCATAGTCAAAACCAAACAGGAAGTCCGCCATATTTTTTTTCAAGGGAAAAAATTCACGTTTTACAGGTTAGCTATTTGAACAAACTCCTCCAAAAGCAATTATCCGATTGACACAATGAGAATGTCAGTGTGTTCTCGACATGTTGAAGATCTCTCGTTGTGCTCCGCACGTTATTTCGTTTAAGGGCGTGGCCACGGCGAACCATCAAACTTTGATGTATCGGCACACCTCAATTTTTTAACCTTCGATGACTGTAAGGCCTGCTGCTTGGCCTCGTGTCGCGGCTGCACTCCCGCGGTCGCACTCTCGCGGTCGCGACACGCGCCGACATGCGTGGGGTGCTTCGGTCCCTTCATCAACGCTTGCGGTTT
Organism: Symphodus melops; assembly: GCF_947650265.1. Classification (NCBI taxonomy): domain Eukaryota; kingdom Metazoa; phylum Chordata; class Actinopteri; order Labriformes; family Labridae; genus Symphodus; species Symphodus melops. Next base: position 23,038,703 of record NC_136692.1, on the reverse strand, counting down.
TAATTTTCTTTTGAATTTAAAAAGCTGGAGATAACAAAGATATAGACAACGCTATTTGATACAACACCTTGCTATCAGGGCTGCATTAAAAGAATTCACAGACAACCTCAACATCATTTGATGTCTAACCTTGCTGCCGCAAAATTAACAATGAAGCTTCTGCTGTTATGACAGTTTCTCCTGGTATCTGCAGTGATCAGAGCAATAAGATTGATTCAGTTGATAATCTTGAATGTTTATGTTGCCCAGCTACTGCAGGTCACTTCAGTGAGCATGGAGCAAACCACCTGAAAACTATCAGTTTTGAAAAAAGGGACGAAAACAGATAGTTTTATGCTTCATGTACACAAGAAGGGCAGAAGATAAAGAGTTTTTACAGTAGTGGTGGAGAAAAAATAAAGATACAGTGTAATACCCTGATATGTTGCATACCTCCTTACAGGATGTTTTTATTACCAACGCTGATCCAAAGCTCAACTGCCGATCGGCTTTACCGATCCCAATGCTGTTCAAATGATACCATAATGTAAACTGAAACTGATAAGTTTCTACAGCGACCACAGTGGTCAGAAGATGACATCTTTAGGGCTAATTTGCATGCATAGATGGGGACATTGTGAATGACTTTGAATGAGAGAGTTTCTGTATTCAAGGAATATACACTTCTGTATCACAACCACCATACATGTGAAGAATTTCGGGAAATCTCCAAACTACAAACCAAACCCCCCTCACACACAGCCTCAATAAAAAACCCAAGGCCTTTCAGCATCAGGATTGGATTTTTGTTGGGACCACAAGCTGACTAAAAAATAACATTATGAAGCAAAACTCAAATGCAAGGAGAAAATGCAGCAGAAATTTAGCAGCATGACCCCCAAACAAACATTTCAGAAAGTGAGGACACTCATGGGCTATCATTGAGAAAAACATTCTCACCTAAATAACTTCCACTTGTCAATCTGTGGTGAACAAATTTTATAGACATTTTGACAACATCCACACAACCCAGGTGTTCAAGGGACATCTTTAAATACAGGAGACAATACCAGCAGGAAACTTTTATGTGGTTAGACGGTGTAAAGACTGCCTCAGTATTATGGAAGATCTCAACCATCGTACAGGTCTCCAAGAATCCCCGCCTCTCAGAAATAAATACTTCCAGCTGTCTGATCATATCTGGACCCCAACCAGATTGGTGACCAGTCAAGGAGGGGGACTGAGGATACTGTGCAATGCATTCTTCACTCCACCCTCAGCATTTTTGAACCTCTACACAACTTTAACTGGATCCTGTTTATGGACTTCAGCTCCACCATAAACATCGTGTATTGACACCAAATGATCAGAAAACATATCCAACCACTTGTCATCCATTGGGTTTACAGCTTTCTCACCAATAGACCACAAGCCGTTTGAGTGGGCTTCGTAACTGAATGACTTCTTCAACCGGTTCGACCAGTCCCTGCCCCCCCCCCCCCCCCTCTCCCACCCTCACCGCAGCCATCTCTCCTCCTTCCCTCTGCACACCTCCCCCCGGAAACCACAACACCCCCCCCCTCCTCAACACAATCTCCGCCTCATCTTACCACAGACCAGGTCAAAGGACAGCTGAGGAAGCTCCAACCCAGGAAAGCGGCAGGCCCGGACAAAGTGTGTCCAAGGCTATTGAAGACCTGCGCTGCTGAACTGGGGGAACCACAACGGCTCTTCAACCTTAGCCTGCAGCTAGGGAGAGTGCCCACCCTATGGAAGACATCATGCATTGTTCCGGTTCCAAAGAAGAACTGGCCCAGCGAGCTGAATGACTTCCGACCGGTGGCACTTACTTCACACCTAATGAAGACGCTGGAGCGACTCTTCCTCAGCCTACTCAGACCCCAGGTACAACATGCCCAGGACTGCCTGCAGTTCGCGTACCAGCCAGGTGTTGGTGTGGAGGATGCCATCCTGTACCTACTACATCGAGCTCACTCCCATCTGGATAAGGGAAGTGGCACAGTGAGGATCCTCTTCTTGGACTTCTCCAGTGCTTTCAATGCTATTCAGCCCCCCCTGCTCCGGGACAAACTGAGTGGGATCGGAGTGGACCCCCACCTAGTGAACTGGATCTCTGACTACCTCACGTGCAGGCCTCAGTACGTCAGGCTGATGGACATCACGTCTGACACTGTGGTCAGCAGCACTGGAGCCCCCCAGGGCACAGTGCTGGCCCCTGTTCTCTTCTTCCTGTTCTTCTTCCCGGCGCTCTTCTGCTACAACTCCGAGCTGTGTCACATACAGAAGTACGCTGACGACACAGCCATTGTCAGTGTGTTTCAGGGATGGCTGGGAGGAGCCATCCGGACACTGGTGGGGGACTTTGCTGCATGGTGCCACAGGAACCAGCTACAGCTCAACACCTCTAAGACCAAGGAGCTGGTCATTGACTTTGGGAGGTCCAGACAGAGGATGCAGCCTGTGGAGGCTGTGGACTCCTACAAATACCTCGGGCTGTGTCTAGACAATAAACTGGACTGGACAACACACACCAACCACCTGTACGGGAAGACACAAAGTAGATGTACTTCCTAAGGAGACTGTGGTCCTTTAACATCTGCAGCAAGTTGCTGGGGATGTTTTACCAGTCTGTGGTTTCCAGCGTGCTTTTTTACACCATGGTATGCTGGGGGGGCAGCATATCCAAACAGCACACATCCAGACTGGACAAACTGATCAGGCGGGCCGGCTCTGTGGTCGGCATGAAGCTGGACTCTCTGGTGACGGTGGCAGAGAAGAGGACACTGGACAAACTGCTGGATTTTATGGACAATGCCAGCCACCCTCTGCACACCGTCATCAGTAACCAGAGGAGCCGGTTCAGTGAGAGACTGCTCCTTCCCAAGTGCAGAACCAACAGACTTAAGAACTCCTTTGTCCATCATGCCATCACGCTCTACAACTCCTCACATGGGGGGAGGAGGACTAGAGCACACGGGACAGAGGGGTAGGAGTGTCTTTCCTTCTACCCTCATTGTGCAATAACACATGGACACTTTCACTTGTATGTGCAATAATCTCAACCAAGTGCAATAATCGCAATAATAATCATTGCCTTTTTTATAGCCTTTTTTTGTATATTTTTTTCTGCTTCTTCCATGCATATTTTTTGTATATTTTTTTCCAACGGAAGAGTGTTCTATTATTTATTCTATTCTTTATATTGTTACTTTTTCTTACCTGCTACATTTTTATTTTATTGTATATGCTGCTGGAACCTAAATTTCCTTGAGGGAGTCATCCCAAAAGGATCAATAAAGTTCAGTCTAAGTAACATCTTCCACCATCACGACCAACACTGGAGCTTCCCAGAGCTGTGTGCTAAGCCATTACACACTTCACACAAATGACTGCACCAGGCCCTGAACAGTTACAACACACTTAGAATATTGGACATCACAGCCATAGTTGCAGTTCTTAAATGAAAACAACTCAGTTACAGATTATCAGCACAACATGTCACTTGTGTCTCACTCAACACAGTGGTGTACAGACAACTATCTCAAACTGAATTTCACCAAAACAAAATGTGATGTGAACGAAATTTTTGTCACTAATTCTGGTTCAAATAAGGTCCATAACCCCACATACACCAATCTGTTGAACTGGTTAGCTCCTTTAAATATGTTGGACACACCCTGGACCATAAGCTTGGCTTTGAACAATAAACCTGACAACCATAAATGTTCCCAACACTTTCAGTTATATGTAGATTTAGAGCCCTGTCTTTTTCACCTTGCCTTTCATCCTCGTTTCTTTACCAATTCTAACCCACCATGCTATTTGTGAATGGCAATAAACTCCTCCCTACAACAAATATTGCTTCAAAAATGATTGGGCTGTCCACCTAAAACCTCTCAGATCTCAACTACAAAGTTCTGACCCACATGGCACTCACCCTAACCTTGCACCCCACTCATCCACTCATTCACCTCAACTCTTTTCTCCCAACCAGGTTGGAGAGTCAGGTCCTTGACCTGGAAAAAAAACACCTTTAAAAAACAGCTTTGTCCATTCAGCTGTTGGAGCTCTTATAAAACTTTCACAGTGACTTTTTTTTATTTGTTACTGCTTTATGTGCTTTATGTAAACAGTATATTATCTATCTGTATGCTGTGCTGATAAATTTTCCCTAGGACAACACTTGTATTGTTGCTTTTATGTTGGACTGAGAGTTAACAGGCACTAGTGGAGAAGAGATGTCATAATACCAAGTGGTATCTAAGATCTTCTCTTACATGGTTTATGCAAATTACAATCATATTATCAGTATAAATCAATTCTCTATATAACTAATTGAATACATAACATTTTGTTAATACAATGAAAAAAACTTTTATCAGTCAAGGAGATTGTGTGGTGTTCTTCTTTGGTGAGGTCAGACACAAAGGAGGCACTGATTGTTTACTTGATTTGAAGTTGCATATTTCAAAACCTTGTAATAGAAGCTGCTCACAGCTTGGTGTGTATTAAGTGTGGAAATGTGCAGTATTCTTTTTTTATTTTGTGGTTTTAGTTATTCATTCATCCATACCCCTTTTTAGCCAATCTGCTGCTGCTGTGGACTTTGACCAACTTTTCAGCTTTAAAAGATGTCTATAAAAACGTATTTGACATCTCAACACTGACTTTTTTTTTTTTTTTTTTTTTTAAAATATGCTCATTTTACAATTTGTCTCTCGCTTGAATTTATTTCTGACTTTGTTTTGCAGAACACAGCGCGTTATTGTCACGGGTTAGCAGGTAGGAAACAGGGAGGAGGACCCAAGTGCAGAATACATTAATTTATTTTAACAAAAAAAAGGCAAAAACAAAAACTTACTTAGAAAAACCAAAAATCCAAAAACCACAACGAGGAGAAACATGGAGCAGGGAGAGGAAACAGGCCACGACAACTGACATCCGACAAGACAAGAAACTGAGGCAAACACAGAGACTAAATAGACAAGGGGTAGTCAGACACAGGTGATACTAACGAGACAGGTGAGGAACATCAGGGTAATCAGAAAGGCTCCGGACCTTCAGGCATACAGGCCGAACAAACATGGGGGAAAGCTCTGGGGGACGGCCAGGAGGCCGAGCAGGCACGGGAGAGAGTTCAGGTGGGCGGCTCGGAGGCCGATCAGGCACGGGAGAGAGTTCAGGTGGGCGGCTCGGAGGCCGAGCAGGCACGGGAGAGAGTTCAGGTGTCGACTGGGCTGCCGAGGAAGCATCGTTGGACGTCGGCCAGACTGCCAAGGGAAGCTCAGGCATCGGCCGGACCGCAGAGGAGACGTCGGATGTTGGCCAGACCACCGAGGGAAGCTCAGGCGTTGGCTGGACCGCAGAGGAGACGTCGTCGGATGTTGACCAGACCGCCAAGGGAAGCTCAGGCGTCGGCCGGACCGCAGAGGAGATGTCGTCGGATGTCGGCCAAACCAGCGAGGAGACGTCGTCGGGCATCCGTCCGAATGCCAAGGGAACCTCAACTTGACGCCGACGGCGCTCAGCAGGCACGGGAACAGGAAGCTGACAACGCTCTGCCGAAGCTGGTGGCAGACGGCGTTCAGCTGGAACGGGAACAGGAAGCAGACGGCGTTCAGCCGGAACGGGAACAGGAAGCAGACGGCGCTCTGCCGGAACGGGGACAGGAAGCAGACGGCGCTCTGCCGGAACGGGGACAGGAAGCAGACGGCGCTCTGCCGGAACGGGGACAGGTAGCAGACAGCGCTCTGCTGGAACAGGGACAGGTAGCAGACAGCGCTCTGCCGGAACGGGGACAGGTAGCAGACAGCGCTCTGCCGGAACAGGGACAGGAGGCAGACGCCTGGACTGCTGCTTGAGCTCTACTTTGGGCTGAGGCTCAGATTGAGGCCTTGTGGAGCACAAAGGTAGAGTCACTGCTGGGCTAGGCAACCGGGAGCTATGGTGGCCTCTCTTCCTTGGGCCTCCGCGGTTCCCAGTAAAAATGGCCAGGCAGGTGCCAGTCCATGGAGACTGTTCAGAAGAAGCAGTGCTCCGGGCCAAACGAAAAATATTTTGAAAGTAAAGCATTTTAGACACCGTCCATAGAATCGAAATCTTCTGCTGGGTCCATTGTTGGTCGTGTCATTCTGTCACGGGTTAGCAGGTAGGAAACAGGGAGGAGGACCCAAGTGCAGAATACATAAATTTATTTTAACAAAAAAAGGCAAAAACAAAAACTTACTTAGAAAAACCAAAAATCCAAAAACCACGACGAGGAGAAACAAATGGAGCAGGGAGAGGAAACAACAGGCCACGACAACTGACATCCGACAAGACAATGACACGACAAGAAACTGAGGCAAACACAGAGACTAAATAGACAAGGGGTAATCAGACACAGGTGATACTAACGAGACAGGTGAGGAACATCAGGGTAATCAGAAAGGCGGGAAACACAAGGAACAAAGAACACAAGACCAGAACACTGAGGACATGTACAAAGTAAAACCCAACACTGATACCACCACCAAAACCAGATCTACAAAATAAAACAGGAAACACTAAAGACTAGACTTAAAACACAAGACAGGAAATAAACCAACAGGCAACATAGAAGAACACAAGGATACAGGGAAACACACTACGGACTAAAGTAAACACACTAGGAACATACATACACTGAACACGAGGGAAATAATAAACTAAAACAAGATTAAATACAGAACAAAAACCAAACCATGACAGTTATGAGGTGAGAGCTTTTCAGAACAGGCTCCAAAAATATAAGATATCATCACTGTGAGGAGGTCACTTGACAGCAACTTTAAAGATACATCGCTGTCAGTCAGCTGAAATGAGTCAGTGTCGTGTAGAAACTCTGTTCCAAATCAGAACTGGCTTTCTCTTTGCATTTGAATACACACACACACACACACACACACACACACACATATATATATATACACTCAACAAAAATATAAACGCAACACTTTTGTTTTTGCTCCCATTTGTCATGAGATGGACTCAAAGATCTAAAATTCATTCCAGATACACAATATTACCATTTCTCTCAAACATTGTTCACAAATCTGTCTAAATGTGTGATAGTGAGCACTTTTGCTTTGCTGAGATAATCCATCCCACCTCACAGGTGTGCCACATCAAGATGCTCATCAGACACCATGATTAGTGCACAGGTGTACCTTATACTGCCCACAATAAAAGGCCACTCTGAAATGTGCAGTTTTGTCTCACAGCAAAATGCCACAGATGGCGCAAGCATTGAGGGAGCGTGCAATTGGCATGCTGACAGCAGGAATGTCAACCAGATCTGTTGCTCGGGCATTGAATGTTCATTTCTCCACCATAAGCCGTCTCCAAAGGCGTTTCAGAGAATATGGCAGTACATCCAACCGGCCTCACAACCGCAGACCACGTGTAACCACACCAGCCCAGGACCTCCACATCCAGCAGGTTCACCTCCAAGATCGTCTGAGACCAGCTACTCAGACAGCTGCTGAAACAATTGGTTTGCATAACCAAAGAATTTCTGCACAAACTGTCAGAAACCGTCTCAGGGAAGCTCAACTGCATGCTCGTCGTCCTCATCGGGGTCTTAACCTGACTCCAGATCGTCGCCGTAACAGACTTGAGTGGGCAAATGCTCACATTCGATGGCGTCTGGCACGTTGGAGAGGTGTTCTCTTCACGGATGAATCTCGGTTTACATTGTTCAGGGCAGATGGCAGACAGCGTGTGTGGCGTCGTGTGGGTGAGCGCTTTGCTGATGTCAATGTTGTGGATCGAGTGGCCCATGGTGGTGGTGGGGTTATGGTATGGGCAGGCATCTGTTATGGACGAAGAACACAGGTGCATTTTATTGATGGCATTTTGAATGCACAGAGATACCGTGATGAGATCCTGAGGCCCATTGTTGTGCCATACATCCATGAACATCACCTCATGTTTCAGCAAGATAATGCACGGCCCCATGTTGCAAGGATCTGTACACAATTCTTGGAAGCTGAAAATGTCCCAGTTCTTGCATGGCCAGCATACTCACCGGACATGTCACCCATTGAGCATGTTTGGGATGTGCTTGACCGGCGTATACGACAGCGCGTACCAGTTCCCACTAATATCCAGCAACTTCGCACAGCCATTGAAGAGGAGTGGACCAACATTCCACAGGCCACAATTGACAATCTGATAAACTCTATGCGAAGAAGATGTGTTGCACTGCATGAGGCAAATGGTGGTCACACCAGATACTGACTGGTTCTGAGTCCCCAGACCCTCAATAAAGCAAAAACTGCACATTTCAGGGTGGCCTTTTATTGTGGACAGTCTAAGGTACACCTATGCACTAATCATGGTGTCTGATGAGCATCTTGATGTGGCACACCTGTGAGGTGGGATGGATTGTCTCAGCAAAGCAAAAGTGCTCACTATCACACATTTAGACAGATTTATGAACAATGTTTGAGAGAAATGGTAATATTGTGTATCTGGAATGAATTTTAGATCTTTGAGTCCATCTCATGACAAATGGGAGCAAAAACAAAAGTGTTGCGTTTATATTTTTGTTGAGTATATATCAAAATTTACTTAAGTACACTCTAAAAAAAAATACAAAGGCTCCACTTAATTAAATTAAGGTAACAATTTGCATCAATCTTTTTAATAAATTCTGACTCAAAATTTTCAGTAAATCCAACAAGACTTTTAATGTTAGAAAGTCAGTTATTTAAGGACAACCAACATGATTTACTTCACCATGCGAACAGTTAATTAAGCTGAACCAACGTAATTTTAATAAAATGGCTAATATTAAATTAAGGTAAACCAACTTAATGGCTAATATTAAATTAAGGTAAACCAACTTAATGGCTAATATTAAATTAAGGTAAACCAACTTAATGGCTAATATTAAATTAAGGTAAACCAACTTAATGGCTAATGTTAAATTAAGGTAAACCAACTTAATTTTAATAAAATGGCTAATATTAAATTAAGGTAAACCAACTTAATGGCTAATGTTAAATTAAGGTAAACCAACTTAATTTTAATAAAATGGCTAATATTAAATTAAGGTAAACAAACTTAATTTATTTATGTTACTTTACTTAATTTAAGCTATTCCAGCATTTGTTTTGCATTTCTCATCACAAATATCAATTCAAATTGTTTCCTCAATTTCTTATCAATAACGTTATTTTTTTTTAAACATTAATACAGTTCAGTCAGTATAATGGTCAAACTTGTTTATTGTATACAAATGCCAAGTTGTCCAACTGTTAACCATCAAATAAACATGGAGGAGCTCCAAATGAAGACATGAAGTCAATATTTGCAGGAGTTTGCTGTTAAACACACACAAAAAACTCAAATCCAAATTAATATTTGAATTTTGGAAGACTGATCCCCTGAACTAAATCCGCATGTTAAAGAACAAAACAGGAAAAGTAACAGTCACGCAAAAAGGAATGCAGAAAACAATGTTGCTGGTGTTTGGAAAAAAATAAAAATACATCATATGGCTATAGGTGTTCTCCATGAAGAAAATTGAAACACATTTTCTATACAGAGCGAACACATTAATACTTCCAAAAAAATATAAATCAACATATACAAAAATGCAAATATACCTAGCTAAAATTTATGCAGTTTTTTTTATTTTTTAGATGGCTTCAGAGAAGTGTTGATTCAGCTTTATCATTTTGATGCTGCCTAGATTGTGGTTTGTGCTTGTTGTAAAACTATAATGCATTATAGCTATATGCTGTTTAGTCTCTTCTATGTATTTCAGTGGAGGTCTAAATATTAATAACACCTCAAAAGTACCAAAAATTACATTAAATGAAATGACTGTTGTATGTAACTGCATTTGTTTTAGCTGGGTGTATCTAATTAATAACCAACTGGCAACAATACTGGTGCTGTATGTTGCACCAAAAACCAACACAAATATAACAGTGCAACATTTGTGGAATTAGAATGCAGCCTAATTTTTAGTACAGCAGTTTACTTTTTAGAGACATTACCTTGGGACTAGCTCGCAGAGCATCCAGCTCAAGGAATATCTTTTGAAATGCCTCAAAGGTGCTCTTTAGTTCTTTTGGGTAGCTCAGGTTGAGTGCGTACATTAGTCCCATGAGCAAGGCACATGCTCTCGGGACAGTCAGGCCATCCAGGACCTCTGCTCCCTCAATCACCACTGTTGCGTTGGCTGGTTCAGATGCCCCTCTGCTCACAACGATCTTCATCACTTCATCACCATCCTGGCATAAGTAGATCAGAATCAATGTCAGTGTTTTTTTGTCAAATGTAAAAACAAGAATAATGTATAGTGTATCTGAACTTAAGGGATAACTTCAGGATTTAACCTGGGCTTTGGGGATGGCCATTTTGTAGCAAAACAAACGATATTAATGGCATACTTTTAACACAAACAAACAAACACTGCCCACAAAGCTCTGTTCAAACTTACTGAATATTTCACAGATCGTCCTGATCGTCTGCCATCCCTAAATACAGCCCAGGTTAAATCCTGAAGTTATCAGTTGAAGTTAGAAAAAAGTCTATATAGGAGCGCTTACAGGACTCAGAAGTTGTAAGTTTGAGGTGCTCTTTGGATGGGATATAAATGATGCAAAACAGGAAGGACTCCAAGGCACTCACATGGAAAAGTTAAAAAGCCTTTAATAAAGTGGCTTGGTTACATTTAGCGTTAGTGTTTTTATAAGTTTAAATGTAACCAAGCCACTTTATTAAAGGCTTTTTAACTTTTCCATGAGAGTGCCTTGGAGTCCTTCCTGTTTTTTTTATCAGTTGAAGTGTTGGATTTACCTACCAACTGTTCTTTGAAGAGATCCTCCTCCTGTTCTCTCAGGTACACCATTAGGCTACGAATTGCAGCTTCTCTCCTCCTTTCTACAGACTGTTCCTGTAAATGATACAAGAGAATGACATTTAAAAAATAAATCTTTAATTTATGATTAATTAATTTAGCTAACTTTTTGGTATTTTATATGAACTGTTACATTTATTTATACCTCCAGCAGCATGTTATTTATGTGCTGAATCTTCCTTTTTGCAGCTCCTCCTCTTGAGGACACCAAGGCCATTATTTTCGGGGTATACTGGTCCAGTTTTGCCATGAATGTTGTCTCAAGACCAACAGTGGTGATCCTTCTGAATTCTTCATTGATCTGTATAAAACACAAATACAAATAAAAAGGCGTGATTTGTTAATGTAGAAAATTGACTGACATTGCACATACTGCAAACCATTTTATGAAACAATATTAACCTGCATTGCATCGAAAAGAGCAGGCCATCGGTCTCTTAAGTCACTGATTGGTGGTGCTTCATTGACAACTTCCTGCCTGCGAATGGAGAATGTCTTTGCCATTTTCTCACTGATGACCTGGCAGTTGTTCCTCTTCTTTACTTCATCAAGGAGCTCCAATCTTACATGTTCCAAAGTTTCTTCCGTTTCTCCTTGTGGGTGAGGAGGTAAATAGTTCACCTCTGCCCTTCTTGGCTTTTTAATATTCTTTGCAGGTGCTTTCTCATGTGTTCGCTTCTTTTTAAGAGAGTTCACATCAAGCTCAGGGCATCCAAGCCCTCTCAACTTAGATCTATAGCCGGCCATTTTATATTTTAATCTTTGTTGCCATCCATAGCATCCGTTATATGACCCTGGTTCTTTAAGGCAAGGATGCTTCTGAACCAGTGCCTCAGCAACATCGTTCAACTGCGCACTTGTGGGGTAGGCAACATACAGAAAGATGCTTTCAGCCAGCTTCTCAAGGATGTCTGAAAGGATCGTGGCAAAGCTGAGCTGAATTCCATCCTTTCTGAAATCTTCATTTCCTGAGGCCAGCACAAGCTCTGTGTTATAGGCAAAAGTGGGTACTGGAAATTTAGTGGGCCAACGCTGTGTACGCCGAGTAACACGTTCAGGTGATGAAAGAATCAGTGTGTCCTGCGATCCAGAAGAGCAGCCGCTGCTAGCAGGATGGACAGACCTCTCTGAATTAGGGAGTGAGGTTATTAGTGCACTTTCAAAGGAACTGTCCATATCAGTAAAGGTCAGAGTAAGTGCAGGAGGTTCAACAATGTGAACCACCTTAATGGTATCTTTGTCCTTGATGTCACTTGTTGATGTCAGAGAAAAATATTCCTCTCCAAAGTCAGCATCCTTATAATGCAAGGTAAAGTTCCCATCAAGACCAAATTTCTCTCTCACAATAGACTCGAGTTCATCCACAGTATCAGGGATTCCATGAGGTAAATCCAGTTTGCGAATTTCATGGTCCTGAAGAATGATCCGAAGTTTGGCTTGAGAAGACATCAGACTATCTATAAAAGAAAACATTACATCAGTTTAGGTTATAGAATGCATGCAGACACATCACTTCACATAATCATTCAGTATGGGAGAAGAATATGACCACTGAAAAAGTACTCTGGACAAATAAAAGCTTTGGACATAGCATACTAGTTTATATGATAAATGTGATGAAAAGTCTGAGAGGTACTGGTTGATTAAGTCTTCAAGAAATGTTACATTACACTGTGACATTTCCTCATCATCAAACTTCACAGCAAGTCTTACGTTTGTGTCCATAAGTATACTTCTACAGACCCTACTGCAAAAAAATCCTACATGTCTGCTTATACTATGACTTAATGTTGAAGACATTTATGTTTATGGCAAATGACAAGAATAGGAAGAAGGTTTTGTTCACTTTAACATTTCCCTCTGAAGAATAATGTAATAAATGTAAAACTACAAAGATTACCATCTTGATGTCGATCTCAGTATTATGGACCTCATATTTACAACTACAACTCAAATAACTTTTTACATCTCCATATTAGCAGAGTCATGAAGAGCCTAACATCCTCTACTCCTCAGTGAGAATCAATGTGGTCTGGGTTTAAAAGTCATAACATGCTTCTGGCAAATTGAGACACTAGTATTGCCTAATGTTTGATTATAGATTGAACATTATCACACTTTGAAAAATATTATTGGAAAACACACATTGGAGGAGTTGTATATTCTCACTACACCTGCAATTGAAGATTATCATTTGTGCTCAAGTGTGGGGCAAGTACATTCATTAAAAAAAACAACATCTTTGTTTGCGTAATGAGACAGTAACCCCATATATAGAGAGGATGATGCAATTTTTGAGGTCTCATCAATAAACTCAAATAACTGACAAGGTATGCTGACCCCTTATGCTGGCCATCTATGGTACATAAATGTAGCACTTCTGGGTCACCATGCGCTTCCCTGCAACACTGTATGCTGCCATGGGGAAGATGTCAAACAACTCACTAGGCTCAATGAGTTTAACACTTCTTGTGTTTTCAAGCTCATAGCTTCTAAGATGCTCAATATACCATGAATTTAAACATTTCACAATGAAGCTAACCTTCCCATTTACGACAACAAGCTGTGTCAATTCTACAAAATCTGGCAGACCACCTGTTGAACCATGTGCCAAGATCATGCCAGTGGTGTAACTGGTGCCATTGTAACACACTGTGTTTGCCATGTGGACAAATGATTCCCCAGGGAATTTTGATTCCACTGCTTTCTTAATGTCTTCCCTCAGCACAGTCAAATCCACTGTTGACAGTTTTGCTACCTGTAGAGGTTGAACAATTTTACTGCCATGTAGTTGGTATGCGATCATTAACTGATGCTTCACTGCAAGAGACAACAGAATGTTTCGGAAGCTATGCGTATGCCTGACCACACGCTTAAAAAAGCTGTGCTTGGCTTCAAAGCGCATAGTCCACAAAGACACAAGTGGACCAAAAGCCTTTATCAGGTGTGGGTAGTGTTCGAGAAAATGATGCTTCGGAATAAGTCTTTCCTGAGGGAAAACCTCCAGGAATCTGTGCCGATGCTCAGAAATCTTGCTGTCAAGGAAACAAATAGTGAGGTCTGTATGAACAGGAGAAAGGACAAGTTCAACTATGTCCTTAAGGTTCAGAAGGATCAGCCATGCTGGTTCATTCTCAGGGATTCTTTCTCCAACTATCAAGGGAAGGAGGCGAAGCAAAGCCCAGTTTTCATGGGCATTCCCACCAACAGTTTTTCTTGCAGCAAAAGTCAGTGGAACTGGTTGTGGTGCATCTGTTCTATCTGCCCATCTGTATGGGAACTCTTTGATTAATTTATTTAATTCATCGAGTGTGAAATATTTCCCTTTGATTAAGGCATTTAGGCATAGTGCTAACTCTAAAGGCACAATACCTTCAAAGAGATCGTGTAGCAAATCAGGTGGGTAGCCAGATAAAACATTGAAATATTTTAGTTTGTCAGTCAGTGGGCACTGTCTCTTTACTCCATAACAATGAGATGCACTTGTATCTCTCTGTGCTGTCTGAACATGCACCTTGTGCTCTTGTGTTGTCCGAGGACAAAATGCTCCTGTTTTAACTTCACTCACCTGGAATTGGGATCTTTCACCAAGACAGAACCTGCAGACGTGTGAACTTGAGAAGCTCTCCACAAACCCTCCGATAGAGTGGGCACCAAGGTTATCTGCAACGACACAATACACAGTACCTTTGACTCGAAGACCTAGTGAAGGAATGTAAAGTCCCTCTTCTTCTAGGCTGGCAAGGTCCTTTAGCAGTGGTTCTAACACAGCACTATAGCCAAATTTTTTAACATCATCAGCCTTGCAGAGAATGGCAAGGTAGATTGATGTCAGCGAGGATCTGAGCAATGGTGGCACATTAGCTAAAACCCAATACACAGCAGTAATTTTGTGTTTTTTTCTTGATGTGCCAAGTGGATTACACACTTCAAAATCATCCACATACAGAATGAGAGAAATTGCTGGATGGTTTTCTGATAGCAATGTATTGTTTTTAAAATGTATGCCATCATGAAATGATTTGTAGTAGTGAGTATCAGACCTGCCATCTTCTTCAGAGCTATGTCTGAGCAAATCCTGGATGTCTTCTTTCTTCAAAACCTCATGTAAGGACTTCAAAATAGGTACATATTGGAAACTTTTTTTCTCCCTAGCACTGAGAATGTACTCTATAGGTTCCACCATGGAAAAATGCTCCTTGAAATACTCTCTTCTTTTGTAGGAGGTGGACAGAGGAGCATTATGTCCTAGAGCTAATGTAATTGGGTTAGACTTGCATAGGTCTGTTGCCATCTCTGAGATGATCAAATCATCAACCTCACAATTATGCTTCTTTAAACATGACCGTAAAATATCTTTTAAAAGAGGACCTGAAGCTGATGAAGAAATAAAGTGAAGTTCTTCCACTAACTCATCAATACACCTTTGTGGTACATTGAATATGCTTTCCATTTTCAGTAGCAGGTGGGCAACATTTTTTTCAATTAAGTTAGGCAATTCTCTCATTTCTTCATCTTCAGGATGTTCACTCACTGTACCCTCCATGTCCTCCTCAATAGGATCGTCCCCTGTATTTGAAGGATTAACATACCTCTGGAAGAGCTCCGGCTTGAAGTCATCCAGGGAATGAGGAGTGTGTTTCCGGCTCCTATGAGAGGCATATGTTCCATAAATGTTTGTTTTAAAAGAGCAATTTTCAAAAACACAAGACACGGTTTCCTGCTTTTTTAAATGACGGCCAATGTGTTCAAAGTATTCTCTTTCTGTGGAGATGGTGTTTAAAGAACAACATGAACATTTAAAAGACAGAACTTCTGTGCGTGTCCCTGTCTCACGGGTTGAATGGCTTCTTGACAGATGGGTTCTCAGGCTTCCCCATGTTTTAAACGAGCAATAACACTCCCAATAGAGGCAAGGGAGAAATTCTCCACCATGACCATGTCTAAGTCTATAATGCTTTAAAAGATCAGTTCTTCTTGACACTTCAAATTTGCAAATTTTACAAGTCCAATTCATTTTTAAAACTAAGCAAAGCTGTCTAAAATGCTTGTTTTTTTGTGAACTATTTAGTATTTTAAAGTTATAGTGATTAAACCCTGTGCAGCATCACTTTAAAAAAACGTGTTGCCTATGATGCGTTTCTAAATTGAAGATGGAAAAACAAAAAAATTGCTAGCAACCAACTGCACAAAAATAATCATTTGTCTTGGGGGATAACATTTTTAAATATGTTTAGGCCTTATCATTGTTGTTGTTGTCTTAATATGTTGAAAGATTTTTTAAAAGTGAATTTATCGAGAAAAAATGAATGAAAATAAAACAACAGAAGTTGTGTTGACTACACAGACATTTTGACAATTCCGAACTTCAGAAAATGCCACTTGTCTCAATAGCAAAACAGAAAAATACCCAGGCCTACTGCAGCCTTACCAAAAGAAAACGTGTTCTATGGCGTTACTACAAGTAATGTCGGTGTGTTAACGCATTGCACATAAACACAGACCAACACGTCGAGACATAAAACTGAAATTTCTCTCATACGAGTAATTTATTACAGGTTTAGTTGTGACCGTCAAGCGATCCACTATCACCATGCACCTCTAGCTAACCTACGGATTAGCTTCTTCAATGTCTTGCAAACTTCAAATTTGGACCAAACAAAACGCCAATCTCTCGTACCTTTGCAGAAATACAACTAACGTTTAAAGCTTATTAAATTCGTTCGGTTGCTACAGTAGACAAAACACGAACCTTGCAGTAGAAGACGTCCGTGTCTGACGGTCACTTCGGCAGAAAAAACGGTCGCGGGGCGGCGTCGGGATCGAGCGCGCGGGCAAAAGGAAAGTGTGGTGGAAGTCGATGCCGAGGCAGCTATGGGTCTACCAATCACTAAATTAGCTTGATTTCAATTTTGTCTGTTAAAACGAATTCTTGCACTATTTGCTAATACAGTTAGCAGCGGTTATGAACAAAATAAAGCAAAAACAGGTACTTACCTAGTGATACTCCATAGAAACTCTTTAAAATGTTCCAACAGGCGTTATTTAAGGTCGCAGTGTGGCTCCTCTCTGTACGTGATTGTACGATAAAATCAGCTCTTGCTGTCACTATGATAGAACATCCTCTCTGTTTTTTTCAAATTAAAAGCTCATATTACAACGAACATGACATGTGCTTTTGTTTTGAGACAAATGATGTTTAATGTGGTCGGTCGTACTTTGTCTCACTTGCTGCAAACTCGAACGTCTTCAAAAGAAACCTCACAGACAATAACCTCACCTCTTTAAGACTTATGAAAGAGAATAATTAAACATCTCTAGGTAAAGCATCATTTAATAATCTTACATAAATTCAGCCCTAAGACATTTCGGAAAACGTTTTGTCTTACTTATTTTACATTTATTTATTTAAATTTATATTTTTCAGTTATTTATCATCTGCCAGTTGCTGGCTGTGATTCAGCTGAGACAATTAAGGAGATGGAACTGATTTTGGGTTTGCCCTTTGGTCAGGCAATCTTTTTGTTGAAAATGTCTACATATTTAAGTTTACAGTTTTCTATATTTTCAGCTGGACCAACTTATTAAAATAAGTTTATCAACTTGTTATAATAAGTCCATGTAACAAATGTATTTTTTTATGTTGAAAAATCTCTTGATTTTAAGCTCAACTAACTAACCCCATATTTTCAGCTGGACCAACTTATTAAAATAAGTTATCAACTTGTTATAATAAGTCCATGTAACGAATGTATTTTTTTATGTTGAAAAATCTCTTGATTTTAAGCTCAACTAACTAACCCCATGAATCATTTCTTAGAGTGTACTAAGCGATGGAGAAAAGTTAAACATGAATCGACTGAGGTTAGTAGCTCATTACAGCTACTCAGAGGAAGTGTATGATATCATTTTAAGTACAACAAGTTTGTCAAGTGGTCTAAATGAAACAGCTGTACTTTGGTCCAAATATAACATGAATCAAGTTTTCTAGGTAGGACTTGCGCAAAAGGTTTGCTCTAGGCTGGGGGTGGCGAAAACCAGAAAAGAAAATTAAGAAGATTTGAAATTGAGCATTTTTCTCTGTGTTGTCAGACTTATGAAGACCATAAAGGACTGGATGGGTTTATTTCACATTTTGTGGGTCTGAAGACACTCGGATTGCCCAATTAAATGTTCAAAAACACTGTTATAGTCTATTTTCATAATACGTCCTCTTATAGGCTTTTTTTTTTTTAAGTTTAGCATCTCCAGTGGCTAATACTATTGACATGTTCGTCAAACAACCCCACTTAAAGTAATATTAACTATCTCTTTGAGTCCATTTAACTCACAAAGACCTTGATTTACTAAACATTTGCCTGTATTAAAACATGTGCAAACTTGATACCATCCGGCAAAAAGCATGTTATTTGATGTACTAACAGCGTGCAGTGAGGATTGTGTCTTTCATACGAGTAAAACAACTCGTATTGTTCATTTAGTACGTTTGCCTTAAGAAATATGCAATATGGGGCATTTTTGCCTCAGTGTACAAAATGGGAGGAGAAAATGCGAAGAAGTTAAGTTAGTACACGCAATGCGATTTATACGCATGTATGTACAGCACTTTGTCCCAGCTACAGCTGTTTAAAGTGCTTTATAAATAAAATTGAGTTGACTTGAGTTACCAAGCCAGGCAAAAATTGCGGTGATTTTGACAGTGTCTGAATTTAACACCTTTGAAAGGAACGTGCTAATCCAAGAGCTCAGGGTTACGCATAATAGGCTGCAGTTAGGAGGAGACACAGGCTCGATAAAAGAAGGTGCAAAGATTGCTTTTGTTCCCCCCACACGTTAATGTATTTCAATGACCGAATAATAAATGGCATGCATTTTTGATTTTGCTTCAATAATTTTTAACAAAGAGAAACACCATGATTAAACTAACGTTACTGAACATTTGCAGCCTCCGCAACATTGACCTTTATGTCGTCCTTTTTCCCTCTTCTGCCTGCATTTCTTTTTTTCCTCGGGTTGCACGTCTCTCCGGTGCGCTCCTTTTGCACAGCGCTGGTGATTTACAATGATGATGATCCAAGGGGTGCGCCTGTGCCACAGCTCGCACCTTCTGTGCAATGTATCACAATTCATTCATAAAATATATATATATTCAGATTTATCTGCAATAACTCGAAAATACTTGACATTCATTTGTCTCTCCCAGTAATAGTAAGTAAGTAAGTAAGTAAGCAAAATTTATTTATATAGCACTTTTCGCAGGCAGGGGCCACAAAGTGCTTCACAAACAGGGTTTAAAAACATCACAAGCAATATACAGACAGTACAAAAATCATAGCAGCCCTAAAAGAGACTAATTAAAAGCCTGGACAAATAAAAACGTCTTCAGTTGACTCTTGAAAGTGTCAACTGAATCAATTGAGCACAAGGATGATGGAAGTTCATTCCAGAGGCTCGGAGCAACGACCTGGAACGACCGGTCACCTCTAGTGTGATAATGAGCTCGAGGGACCTTCATCAGGTTCTGATCCATAGACCTCAGCGCTCGCATAGGGGCGTAAGGCTGGATCAGCTCACTAAGGTAAGAGGGAGCCTGACCATGTAGGGCTCTGAAGGCCAGAACCAGGATTTTAAACCTGAACCTAAAGGACACTGGCAGCCAGGTCTGAAGGTCTTTCAGAACAGGGGATATGTGGGTCCTCCTATTTGTGCGGGTCAGAATTCTTGCTGCAGAATTTTGAACTAATTGCAGTCTAGAGAGCTCTTTCTTGTTAAGACAAGAAAACAAACTATTGCAATAGTCTAAACGTGAAGACACAAAGGCATGGATAATGAGCTCCAAATCATTCTGAGAAACCAGGTTTCTAAGTTTGGAGATCTTCCTCAGTTGAAAGAAGCAGTTCCTTGACAGCTGTTTACAGTGCTGAACTAAAGACATGTCTTTGTCGAAAATAACTCCCAGGTTTCTAAGACTAGGCTTCACGGACTGGCCTAGGTCCCCCAAGAACTGCTTAATCCCTGGAATTGAGTCATCAGGGGCGAGAATCAATGTTTCTGTTTTCTCTGCATTGAGCTGCAGAGAATTTTCGCTGAGCCATTGTTTGATTTCCATCAGACAATGACGTAGGGAGCTCAGCTTCTGGATCTCGGACGGCTTAAAAGAGCAGTACAGCTGGATATCGTCAGCAAATAGGTGGAAAGAAACATCATCGAACCTTCGTATGATCTTTCCTAGAGGGATCAAATACAGCAAAAACAAGACAGGACCCAAGACAGAACCTTGAGGCACTCCACACAGCAGGTCCGCAGACTCCGACCTTATTTGGTTGGCTGCTACATTGAAGCTTCGTCCAGCTAGATAAGAAGAGAACCATTTTAGAACTGAACCCGACAGTCCAACTTGATCCCTCAGTCTTCTCAGCAGAATCTGATGGTCTACAGCAGTGGTGTCCAAACTTTTTTTCTTGCGGGCCAAAATTGTCACGTTAGAATCGCTCACAGGCCACAGGTTGTTTTTTTTTAAATATTGGAAGGAACTTTTTGTATTTTGACTTCTTCAAAAAATAATGTAAATACACAATAACTAATTGCAGTGGGAAACTGTTGTGTTCTATTTTTTTGGAAAGAATAGTCAGGCTTTTATAGGTCTCCCTCGCTAACATGAAGAAGAAAAAAAAGAACGAAATATGCCATCTGATGAGGCCTGGGGCCAAAATCTTCAGATTCTTCGATTTGAAGTCAAGGGCCAAAAAAAATCCACTCAAGGGCCACAAATGGCCCCCGGGCCACACTTTGGACACCCCTGGTCTACAGTGTCGAAGGCTGCGGACAGGTCCAAGAGAACCAGGACCGTGGACTTTCCAGAGTCAGCAGCCATCATAATGTCGCTGGACACTTTCAGTAAGGCCGTTTCCGTGGAGTGTTGC
Organism: Symphodus melops; assembly: GCF_947650265.1. Taxonomy (NCBI): domain Eukaryota; kingdom Metazoa; phylum Chordata; class Actinopteri; order Labriformes; family Labridae; genus Symphodus; species Symphodus melops. The sequence goes on along the minus strand of NC_136692.1, from coordinate 23,017,886 downwards.
TTACGGAAACCGGACTGAAGCAGTTCATGGATGCTGCTTTGATCCAGGAAAAGGGTCAGCTGATTACAGACCACCTTCTCAAGGATCTTTGACATGAAAGGGAGCTTAGAAATAGGCCTAAAGCTATTAAGATCTGTTTGGTCTAGGCCTGCTTTTTTTAGTAATGGCTCCACTATGGCATGTTTGAATGCAGTAGGAAACACACCAGTGGACAAAGACAGGTTAACCATTTTGGTCACACACGGGCCGATTTCCCCAAACACTTTTTTAAAAAGCCTACAGGGAAGGACGTCAGATGAGCAAGAGGAGGGCTTCATCTTAGACACCACTGCTGAAATATCAGCAACCGTCACAGTCCTAAACAAGGACCACAAGCTGGAGACAGGCTCAGAAACAGCAGGGGTAACACGAAGAGGGGGCAGGATGTTGTCCTTGATCATCTTTATCTTGTTTGTGAAGAATCTCAAAAAGGCATTGCTGTCAGCTTCACAAAACACGGGGGTAACTGGGGCAGCAGGACATACAAGTGAGTTTATCGTTTCAAACAACACTTTGGGGTTTTTCTTATTTAGTGCTACCAGTTGATGGATATACTCAGATCTGGCATTTTCGACCATCACATTGTATGAGGACACAAGGTCCCTGAGGTAGAGCCTGTGCACCTCAAGGTTAGTGGATTTCCACAGGCGTTCAGTCTTTCGACATAGTCTCTTTAGATTTAGGATGTCTTCATTAGTCCACGGGCGAGCTTTTTCCCTGGTAGAGGAGTTTGTTTTAACAGGAGCCACCTGGTTCAGAATTTCTACACAGTGATTGTTAAAACAGTGAGTGAGATCATCCACATCGAGACAGTTCATGACCAAGACAGGATCAAATAAATGAGAGAAACTATCTGCAGTATTAGCAGTGATAACACGCCTCTGAGACCTGACTGTTGGAGGCTTGGGCTCAGGACAAAAGTGCAGATCAAACAGAACAAGACTATAATCACTCAAATGAACATCATTTACAGACAGGTTTAAAATGTCTAGGCCAAGCGTAAAAACTAAGTCTAAAATATGGCCTTTTTGGTGAGTGGGCTCAGAAACATGCTGCTCAAAATTAAAAGTTTCAGTCAATGTTAGAAGTTCCATTGCAGGGGAAGACGAGCTGTCATCAACATGAAGGTTAAAATCCCCAAGGATTAAAACAGAGTCCAGCTTTATAATAGAGGACAAGAAGTCACTAAAATCCTTTAAGAAGACAGCGGCAGGGCCAGGAGGACGGTAGATCAACACACAGTAAAAAGGGGATGAGGAACCCATCTTAACCATCTGTGATTCAAACGAAGAGAAATCTTGGGACTGGATCAGTTTGCATTTTTGGACCTCCCTGTGCACAATGGCCAGGCCACCACCACGGCGACAGGGGCGGGGCTTCCCGACAGCAGAGCAACCAGAAGGACAGAGATCAGAGAATGAACTCTTCATCTCTCTGCCATGTCTCTGAAAGACACATAATATCCTGGTTTTCTCTTGTAAAAAGATCGTTTAGTGAATGAGACTTGTTCGCAATTGAACGAGCATTCAATAGGCCGACGTGGATTGACGTCTCGGAGGTATTGTCCGTGTTGTGGAGCGGGATTGGACGAAGGCACATCCAGCGGTCACGTGAGCTCCAGCTGGTCCATGCTGGAAAAGCCGGCATAAACACGGAAGTAGGCGATGGCGATGAAAACCCCTGATCATGGCTCCAGCACTGTGAAGGGTCCAGGACAGTTGTTGAAGTGCGGGCAGGCGGCAGCGAGGACACGCTGGCGCACACATCGAGGAGAGGAATCTGGCGCAGGAACCGAGCGTGGTCCCGGCAGCCGAAGACGACGGAGCCCCCGTGCGCCGCAGCACGTCTTCGCTTTACTTGGATACCGGACCAAGAGCCTCTTTTTCTGGATCTCCTGCGGGTCTTACCCGGCACCCGATACAGCATCAAGTAGTCCGGTGAGTCGGGATCGATTTCAAACGGAGGCGGAAATGCCTGTTTGTACCGGTCCCAGGTATGAAACATGTCCTCCAATGACTCTTTGATACGAAATAAAGAGTCCCGATCATAGGTTAGTAAAACCAGGACACTTCCATTTGTCATCTGGGCTGCTAAGATCACATATAGTGAAACAATAATCATCAATAATCTACAAAACAGAGAGCGAGCCGTGGCACTGCCAGTCACAGGCGCCAGAATACCAATTTTTGTGCTTGCAGTCGTCCTGCTTTCCTTCCAAACTCTCCATGATGTAAGCCACGCAAAAGCCTAACTGAAATACTACCGCCTCCACAAGGTTTGTACCTGTTATCATTCACGCAAATTTTTTCAGTAGGTCACCCGCAAAACGCCCACAAACCAAACATGCAATCTTTCGGAGTGAACACGCTATTTACTACTCTTTTATTGGGATCTAACACCAGTAGAAAGTATAAGGCAGACAACTGAGGCGAGCAGTAAAGATTATGATGCAGAAATTTCACTTATTATTAATCTCTTATTTGAACTTGTATCTTACATCGTTCATATTTATTTTTTTACCACAGCTCTGTCTATCAGCTTGTATGTGTATAAAGCACTATGAACTACAAACACACACTCCATCGTCACATATGAATAACTGTTTACTTATGATAAGCAAATTGTTTGGCTATAAACGTTATTAATGTCATGAAAACCGTAGAAATGATGCTTCATGAAAGCAGTTCGTTCTGAACTTTGCACTTCTCTGTTATGTTCCACCTGAAAGTACAGATTTAAATACAGCATTATTGATCGGTTGTCTAGTCTACTGGTCTTGAATGGCTCAGAGGTGCATCTCTCTAAATGTAGTTGCGGCAAGAAATTGTGGCTTGTAATAGAATATTAACAATAAACGGATAATAGGGGAGCTCCTTCTCTTAAAACACAGAGAATTTGATCACCTCTTATCATTACTGATACTCACCACTTCCAGGT